>NC_056735.1:1583873764-1583931264 GCF_019279795.1 Protopterus annectens
TTATCAATGGGAAAATCCACTTAGCTGGACTACTCATTGCTTAGTATTCATATGTACACAGTGTTTACACCCGGTCAGCATAGCTGTGCAATGCTTAGTATTGCTTATGTTTTATTTTATTGGAATACCACCTGTATGGGATTGATTCATCACTCATTACATAATATAGATTTATTTACCTTCCCTGACAACCCCCATTGTGCTGTAATTACATTTATTCTTGTGTGACTATACTGTATAGGGCACTTGTGTTTATATGTGGGTTCCACTACTTTATTACACTGACACCGCACATCTAGGCCTAATACACTATTCTGGTTGAGAAGTATAAGTTACTTCCTACATAAATATACAAATAAATTCAAATTGTAATGTTTACACATACAAAATGGAAATGGGTTTGGTGAAGCTCAAACCGTGATTGACGATATGCAAGGAATATGCTCTAACTACTACACTATTGCATTTATGCTTATGCTTGATGTCCATTGCTTTTTAACTTATCCTGCCATTTCATCTGGGCTAAGCATAGCTAAGCAACGGGCACAGCTGTGCAGCTATGCTTAAACTTCATGGCATATGTGAAAAAAAAAATTGTTGTGTTTTTTACTTTGTAGCCTTCAGAATAACCATGCTAATGCTGAACCTGTTATTCTATTGACATTCTGGGTTGTAGGGACAATTGTCCCTTATGGCTTTGTCCAGATTCTTTACTCTGATGGGTTGGGAGGTGTGCGCTATGTGCTTCATACCCTGCTGAAAGTTCATGCTTTTGCTAAACCTGTTATTCTATCAACTTTCTGGCTTTGTAGGGATGATTGTCCCTTATGGCTTTATCTAGATTCCTTACTCTGTCGGGTTAGGAGGTGTGGCTATGTGTTTCATACCCTGCTGAAAATTCATGCTTATGCTAAATCTATTATTCTATCAACTTTCTGGCTTGGTAGGGATGATTGTCCCTTATGGTTTGTCCAGATTTCTTACCCTGATGGGTTGGGGGTGTTACGAGCATTCTCGCTCAATTTAAATTGCTGTATGGCAATTCTGGTGTGCAGAGGGTGTGTGTATTGTGAGATCACTGCTCTCAGACACATCCCCTGCACTCGTACATAGAACCATGTCCGTTTTACAGCATGGCAGTACGCTTTTATGAATATGCATGGCTCACTGCTGTGCTGCACGGGAATGGTCCCTTCCATGCAAGAATAAGCTATTCTTGCACGGAAGTTTGGTGAATCCCGGGTTGCATTTTACTTTATTCATTTAGAAGTGCTAAAAATATATTTAGTGTATAACCCTCAACCTCAGATAAAGTCTCTCTGAAAACTGCTAATATGTCTTTTTTCAATAAACATAGCATCTTTATTTTGCACTGTAGACATTATAACAACTTGCACTATATTACTCATTGTTAATGTTGTTGAAATCTGTTATAATGCTTATAGCTAATCTCTGCAGCGCTATATCTGGCTTTCCTATTTATTTTTTAAATCTGCTTCTTTTGTTTCACACCGTTTTGGCCAGTTGACTACTTTAAATTTCATTAAATAATTCTATTATAGTTTCTTTTTTCACTTTATAACCCTTCATACTTCCTTATAGCTTCATTTCTGCAGCTCCTTTTCTACACTTTATTGCTCATATCGGTTACTAATTATCCTTCATTGTCTTTGCTCCCCTCTACAAGTTCTTATTTGCTCAATTTTTCACTGTAATTTTTTTCATTTTGTCTTTGCCTTTGTCTTTACTAAGGACAGTCCATCCATAAATGTGTCTTTTTACTACACCTGTTGCAAGTGCTAATATGCTCATCTCTGCATAACGTTATGATATATATAGTGAGAGAGAGAGAAAACATTGTCACTGTACTTTTTAAAACTCAATTTAAATAAATTATGTGTTAGAGAATTACTTTTAAGCTGCAAATAAATTAATTAATTAATTAATTGAAATAAACAAATATAATTCCTCTCTGATGGATAGCTGATACATTATATATTAACTATTTTTTCCTTTGTTTATCTCAATACAGTCTCTTTTGTCTCAAAAAGAGACATTATATATTGTTTTATTCTGCAATGTTATTAACCCCCCCTCACAGCTTAATACGGAATTCCAAAATGAATATTGAGGTGTAAGAATATGCTTTTTTTTTTTTACGCTGTCAGCTGATAGTTACCTCAGCACAATCCGTATTGTATTTAGTACTAAAATCAAAAATTTACAAATATGTCTTTGTATAGTGTTCTATCCAACATTATTTTAAACTGGCATTCTGTACATTTGCAACCTATGACTGTATTACATGTAATGACTAACTATTATGGGAATTCAATAAATCCTACACAGTCATTTTCTAGCAATAGTAATGATACTGAGATTCAGTAAGCGCTTGGTAGAGGCGCACAGCCATGTGGAAACAAGTTAAACACTGTGGCATACTAATTACAACATACACAGCTGAATTGCATGTTAATCAACCAATCCAACACAGTAGAGCTATTCAACAACCTATAAACCATCTGTGTAGATTCTGTACTGCTTTTTCCTGCGAATTCCAAAACATTTGGAATACGGCCATGGAAAGGAGTCTGCACAAACAGAATTAGGGGCTTTTGCTGCTTTAATTCATTTGTATGTGCTACAGTCTGAAGCCAATGCTGTTGCTGCTCCTAATAGGCCTAGGCCAAGAAAGAGAATAGTTTTCAGGCCCCATTTAACTTTTCACAACCTACATGATGTGGAAATTGTAGACAGCTACAGGGTGGACAGGGACACTTTACAGGAACTTTGTGATTTCTGCTGTCCTGAACTCATAGCCAGAGCCAATTGAGTGGAACCCATCCCAGTGGAGACAAAGGTGTGTGTAGCCCTTAGAATCTTAGCTACATGTACCTTTGACCAACAGTGGGCATGCTGGAGAAGTCACAGACATCAGCATCCAGAATCCTCCACCAATTCCTGAATGCTATGCTGCAAAATATCAGTGATCGCATACATTTTCCCTGTAGTTCTGAGGAGATGGACAGAGATATGCAGGAGTTCTACTATGTAGCACACTACCCTGAAGTATTGGTTGCTTTAGATTGCACACACATAGAAATGAGGGCACCACCCAGGGAACAGGGTGGGCTCTGCATAAACAGAAAGTGCTACCACTCTATCAACTGCCAGGTTGTGTGTAATGCCAAGGGAATCATCCTGAACAAGTGTACTGCCAACCTTGGCAGTTACCATGACTCACATATCTGTCACACCTCCCACCTGTATCAAATGGTTGCTAGGGGAAAGATTCCCACATAGTCATTTTCTGTGGGAAGCAGACTATGTACTGGAACTGTGGCTGATGACACCTATCTGAAATGAAACATACACAGTTGGCCAGCAAATATAACAGATTAGATCAGCCCAATATGTAGATAAAGCGATTTAATAGTATAAATAATAGTATAAATAACAGACCGGTTTCGGCAACAATATGCCTTCTTCAGTGTTGTGTATGTTTGGTATTTGGTCTGGCCGTGCATCACCTAACGGGCATAGCATTTGGTTTCTACCTGTCTGAAATGCACACACACCCATGGAAGAATGTCATAATGAGGCACATGCTCAAACCAGAAATATCATAGACTATATGTCTTGGCTGCTGAAGTCATGGTTTTGTTGCCTAGATACATCTGGGTTGCTCTGCAGTACAATCCATGGAAATGTACAGAAATATTCAAAGCATGTGCCATTCTACACAGTATAATCCTGAGGAAACAGCTTCAGCAGTATCAGCAAGGGGAATGGACACACATCCCACCACCAATGCTAAGATCACTACAGCCACAGCAGACGAACCACCAACTGCTGTGGGTATAGATAGATGTAGGCATGCTCAGTATTCCCTTAGATTGGCTAAGAGGCAATGAACAGCACACTCACTCACTACTTAGGGGCCTAAAATCGTCCTCTTACTCACATACATATTGTAACATTGATGTCAAACAGCTATACCTCTCAATTGTCTTGATTTTGGGTTTATATTATCAGTCTGTTCATCAAAAAAATTGTGTTTTTTTCTGGCAAATCACTGGAATGATCTGAGGATTAAAGTGACTAAATAATGACATACATTTGAGTTTCAGATTTCAAATCTTCAGAAAATGTATGTTAAAATGAATCCTGTTACTCTAGCAACTTTCTAAGTTTATAAGAGCAATATTTAAAATATGTCCCTATTTTGGGGCCTTCGTCCTCCAATTTTGTCGGGCCTTGTCCACATTTCTTGCACTAAGAGGTTGAGAGGTATGCAGACAACTCACACAACCATTACCACTCCATGTATTGGCTGTGTACTGAACAAAAATTGTGGCAGCTGCTGCATTTACAAGGTACATCCTGAACCTGGAGTGTATTGTTTAATAATATGAATATGTGGCATATCCCTGTATTTCATTACTTGGTATAGTAAGCAAGTAAAAGTTGGATAATTTGCACAGAAATTACTTTGACATGTGACAGCACAGACTTATTTGACTTATATGTGCCCATTACTAAGCAGTTGGCCTCAGGCATGCTTTCAGTTTAGCACCATACATTTGTACTGGAAAATCATTAAAAAGGAATGATACACATTGCAGTTTCTGACTTCACAACCCCCACAAGATCATTCACTATAAAGCTGGGAAAGTTTGATGAAATCAACTGTCTAACTTTCCAAGGCCAATATAAGTCAAAGGTACAATTACCAGTTCAACACCACAAATGCAGATATACTAAGCACTAAGTTAGCTATGCACCTTGAGCATCTGTCACAAAACGAATGTATCCCTGAATCCAAAAGATAGACAACAGGGGTATGGCACAGTTATCATCAATTGATCTGGGTGTTGAGTTGGGGGAGCAAGAAGCCTAGGCTGACACAAACGGTCATTGACTTTGTGTAAGTAAGAAAGATAAGGAGGCAGACGTAGATAAACCAAAAAATGGGCCATGAGACAAAATGAGTAATACTGTTGCTTGTGTGTCTGTAGGGGTCTTCCAGGCAAACTTGTTGTGTGAGTGTCTGCATGAACACAGCCAAGCTTTGTGCTGGCTCTATGTCTTGTTATGTCAGACAGGTGTGAGCCATGCATGGTAGAGGTGGCAGTTCATTGTTGTCAACCCTGACCATGAGAACTGGCTCTGCCAGGAATTCCACTGGCACATCCATGTCCATGGTCACATGTACTGTTGCTACCCAAACATGACTGATGTTTTCTGGATGAGATCCCTTCACAGGGATGTCCAGGACCATGACCCATGGCCTGCCACATCTGGGTGTGGACAGCACACTCATTAACTTAGCAGTGAAAGTACTGGCACTATGGGAACATGATTGGGAATGGTTACATAGGCAGACAGCAGATGATGTTGCTGACCTATGGCCATGAGGATGCCGTTCCCTTCCCAGCAGACATTCCATCACAGGCAATGATTGTTCCATGACAGACACCCCTTGTTCCATCACAGACACCCCTCATTCCAATGTGTCATTCACCCAATCCATTGAATTGTTAACATGGTGGAGGCAGTCACATGTCAGCCTGTGCCACATCTTTAAACCTAAGCATTTGTCTGACCACCTATGGGAATGTGCTTGTGCCTCCACAATGGCCCTGAAAATACTTTGAGTGCACAGGAAGAGACACCTGCACCAGGTGGAGGAGGGACAAAAGGCTCCCCTCCAATCACCCCTATCAACCCTTCTGCATGGCACCTCACCCTCACTTTGGCTATGGCCAGAGTCAACAGTCACTGATGCAGCAGAAGCCACACTTCCCTGATAAATGGCCTTGCTCTGCTGCTGTCCAATATCTGAGGGCTCAGTGGAATGGGTAGGAGTAGGCCTACTGGTGATGTCTGATGGAATTGCAGGGCATGGCTATATGTCAACCTCATTATCAGATTTGGGTTCCTATCAGGTAGTCAAACTTCTGCAAGTTCGAACCTCATATGATCGAGACCATAAGTTTGAATTTACAGAAATTTGAGTGTTTCAACAGAAATCTCTGTAAGCAGAGGTTTCCATTTTGTTCAATTTTGTGCGATCTTGGAGTTGGTATATTTAAGTACTGGGGGTATAGGTGGTGCCGCCCCCCATGTGGGGGGTGAAGGGGCGATTGCCCCCCTGCTTACAATATTTTATTTTGTTTTCTTTTCTTTTTTTTTTTGTTTTTTATCCATAGTCAAAATTTTATAACTTCAAACAGGATGGTTGAAACATTCCATGTTCAAAGTTATTTAACTTTGACTATGTGATATAGACCCTCAGATTCACCACTGCACCCCCCCCCCCCCAACATTGACTAATTTTGGCCAACATCATCATCAGAGTCTGCTGATACACTGAAATCAGGTGGCAGAGCACGCACACTTCCACTGTCATGATACCCTGTGATAAAAAGCAACAAAAACATGAAAAAAATGCCTACACTACTATAGTCCAATGTATACTAACAAAGTAACACTGCTGCCACTATTACAGACAGCACAGCATTACACAAAGCAACTCTGATGTCAATAGCACACACTAAAATATTTATTTAAATTGCTCAGCAGTAGTGACATAAAAATATTTGACTTACCATCTACAGATGAGATACTCCTCTGTAATCCAGATTGTCCTGGAAGAAGTTAAGCAAGAGGTAAGTATAACATCATAAGAATTAACAGTAACTCAAGGATGATCCTTTACCCTGTTATATGTCCATTAACTGTACTTTCAACAAGAACTTGGCTGTCATCTCCAGTCTAAGCTAATAACTGTAGCAATCTTCAACCCCCCCCAAAAAAATAATGCATGTGACACAGATGTAACTTATTCATTTAATTTGTTTTACTATACAACAGTATTCAACTGTTGAGATACCAAGGCCAACCTGGAAGCTGCTACTGAGATGTGCTTTCTGTCTCTGAAACTCTTCCTCTGACATCGAGGACATGCTGTACTGCACTCTCCTTGGAGCTGCCTGTGTCCCTGATATTGTCCAGAAACTCTTCATTGGGTGTTAGTGGTAGTTCCCTAGCAGGCCTTCCTCCAATAAATATCTGGTCATAGCCCACCGCAGCTGCTCTTCTCCATGCAAATGTGATCATGTCAGTGGCCTTGTGGAGCACCTGCCCATATGTCCTGCCATGACCACCCATGGCATTCACATCATCAACTACCTGATGCCAAATTTGCATCCTATATGATACATCTCCCCATCCCCTTTCCAGCAGAAAAGCACCATGTTGCCTAAAGGCATCCACTAGCACCTGGTTCTCACTATCAGTGAAGGGACGTCTCCAAGGATTGATACGCCTGGGTGGTATATTCCTAGGTATCTTAAAAGACATCCAAAGGATAATATGCATAAGTATCACATAACTACAAAATAATTGTTTCCAGATAACACAGAAAAGGTAGCCACTCAGTATTACCCCCTGTAGAAACTTATAGCAGTCTACAGATGTGAAATACAAACTACAGGCAGGATGCAAAATAAGGAGAGTAACAAAAGTGTCATATCCTTGTTTGCACCATAACAGAAACTCACATTTGCCCTCCCCCCAAAAAACAGGAAAACTACAATTTTGCTAAAACACTTTTTTTGAAATGCTAAAAGTGCTATCAAAGGAAGTGTCACTGAAATATTTGTACCTATTTATCACACAGCATTACATTTTCATATATTACAAATCATGCATACCTTTGAAATGACTTCACAAACATGCCCATGCCATCACTGCACAAATACCAAATGCATACAAATGCATGTGTAAAAGCCTTTGCTTCAGATTTTTCTCAAATACATTCCGGCATATGCAGTATGTAGCTGGCAAAATGGAAGCATACCTTCTAAAGTTCAATACTCCTCTGTACAGATATATCCTGATGAAATAGCATAAGTGTGGTCTTCCGAACATAAACACGTGTCCTCACCATTAGTTTGCCTAGCTTCACAGCTGCCTTTGTATATGGTGTAGATTCATGGCTGTTAGCATAATGAAGATGCAAATCAGGTGTGAACTCATTAGAATTGCTGAATCCCAAATACTTTGATCCATGTAGGGGATGTAAATATAGTGCAGGCACTCCCTCAGTGTTTGTGTTTAATGAATTGTAACTGTGAATGGAAAAGTAAATCATAACTGCACTGCAGGTTGCCTTACTTCCACTTGGTGTGTCAGGTTAGATCTACAAGGTGTTAGATGTAAGGTTGGAAATGTAAGTAAGCAGCAAATAATTCACAGATTGTGTTGCTTAACATCCAACCTGCCCTTCGTTTGCTGGCAATTGCATATGATATAATTTCTTCTTAATATCCTCACATATTTTAAGGCCAATGGTATAGAATGACATACACACTACATGTCTTAGACTATAGGTCAGATAACTGAAAATGACAAACAAACAAAGAAATGTAATGATTACTGAAATAGGGAATGCTGTGTAACTAGTCCTGTGGCACTAGATGTAACTGTATGTTTGGAATACAGATGATCCTGGGTTCTATCACAGAGTGTGCAACTTTTTTTTTTACTGTTGTGACATTGCAGTTTATAGCAATGAAATGCAACATAGACAAATGCTATTTCAATCTTGTTGTGGCAACAGGTATAAGTATAGAACTGCCATACACATGGTCCTGGGTTTTAATACAGGATAGTCCATACACTGTTACACTTCCCATTATAGTCACTCTCACATATAATGTTTTAGATAGTGAACCAGATATTCATTATATGTATGAGGGATGAGACACTATTATTGTGCAAGTAATTTATTTATTTATCTAGCTATGTATTATTTCATTTATTAGCAGATGTATGCCTGTTGGCAAATTGTGTACTAAATTCCTGCAAGTATAATGCTTCTATGTGGCTTGCATGGTCTTCACATTTGCCAAAGACACATATACAAATGCCTGTACATCCAATAACATTGCAATTATAATTGCAGTTATTTAAGTCCTCACTGTTTGGCACTGCTGTCTTCTACTTAGCATCATGCAAACATATTGCTCGGGGGTGCACACTCCCAAACCATGTGTCTCCACAATGGTAAGCAAAGCACATCAGTGCCAAACAGTGTGCACACTCCAGTAAACATGATAACTGGAATTGGCAGGAAAGCATCAGTCTCCTTTCTCTAGATCTGTGGTGGACATGGCAGGCATTTATGGGGAAGGTACCAAGTTTAGGGTACAGAGGTGGGGTGTCCAGTAGTCCAGGATATTCACTGTACTCCTAGTTAAGAACCAGAGGCATAGGCTTCTTAGGAGGGACTATTCTGGCTCTCAGTACAAGTTTGAGGCTTGGGATAGTTTAGTCCAAGCAGTATCCAGTGCCGCAGATATCCCTTGCACTGGAGAGCAATGTTGGCATCATTTCAATGACCTATGGAGGAGGAAGAGGGATACACTCAACCACTGGATTGAGGAATTTAGGACTGAGGACATCCCACACCTGTGTAAGTATCAATTACAAAGAGTACTTGTAAGACTTAGAAAGTTGAATATAGAGAAGACTGGTATGCATAATGGTGTTCTGTTCTATTCTGTTTTTTCAACAGCTGCTAGTAATCGGGAATGCAATGTCAGAACCCATGGGGCTAGATTGGTGAGAATGAGGAAAGCATGTGGTAAGTATGCAGCAGAAGACTAGTGTTACTGTAGAATTAAAAATTAGACAGCTGTTTTGGTATTTTATACAGCTGTTATCAAATTGAGCATGCATATCCCGACTGTAAAATCAAGTATGCATGCATTAGTCTGCAGCACAAGCCAATTGTAATTGTCCAATATTAGACTTTAGTTAGAGGTTGTGAGTTCAAATGCCACACTTCACAACTATATAATACCATTATTTATTCAATAATATTTTCATTAAATTGAAATCTCTATAACACTGGCACAGATGCCCTACTGTAAACTGTAATCTGTATAATTGGAACTGCATATGTGCAACATCTGCACATTTCAAGGATTAATTGCTGCTGTCTTTAGTATAGTATGCATTTGTTAGGAGGTGTATACTGAAATATAAAAGTTAAGATGATAGATTTAAATAATTGTATTAATGTATTGTATGTCACATATGAAGATACTAATCTTATATGTTTTTTTCTCTCACCCCAACCCTTATCTCTCTTGCCTTATTTTATTCTTATTTTATTTTGTATTGCTTATTAAAATAATTAGTGTTTATTTTTTATTTTATGTTATTCCCTTTTATGATTATTTTTATTTTAATTTTATTCCATTTAATGTTTATGTTATTGTAAAAATTAATTTGTACTTTATTTTATTTTATTTATTTTTATTTATTTTATTGTTTATTATGTGTCATCAAAACATGTCTATGTCATCCATGTGTACCACATCACTAAATGCTTCACAGCACAGCGGGCTAGGTCAGCCCCAATAGATCAGCCTGTCCCCTCCATCAGCTCCAGCACCAATGTCCAGTACATCTGGGAGACACCTTGGCAGCAGTGTCTCTGCTGCCCCTACACTACATGTACCCTTAAGGACCCTGCCACAGAGGCTGGCACAGTGGTATCCTTTGGGAGCAGAGGTGGAAGTGGTGATTTCATTACCTGCACAGAGTTGCCTGGGATGGTGCATAGGGTGGAGCACTGCACTGTTGGTGCACACCTACACCAGATGAAGAAGCTGCTCTTCCTCATTTTGCATAGTACTAGGAGGAAGAGGAGGAGACATCAATCATTCCAGCTACCAGTGGAGTGAGGTGACAGTGATGACACAGTCCAGTGGGTGAGGACTTGATTCTCACTGTCTCTCAGCTTGACAACCATGGTCTCTAAATGTCCCCACCCTCACCCCAGTCATGGTGTCCCTCGACCTTCTGCATCTATCACCATCCCTGTCTCTTGTCTTGTTTGTCTTGTCTGTCTGCAATTGCTTCCTCACTTACCAAACTTACCTGACACAGACATACCCATGCCCCTTCCCCAACTTTCTTTTTGCTCTCTCTCTCAAATAAAAAATAAATGGGCACCTGTCCTACAAAAAAAGCATCCCATACATCCATACATAACTTGCCATTTCCACATGTGTCTTCTTGACTCACTTGATTCAGTCCAATTGGCTAAACCACAGGGGGGGGTTACCCATAGGCATCATTCAGAGGCCATAGAACAGGCTCTGTTTTGGTTTGTCTACACCTGTCCTGCTGGCTGAGACTGTTGTTGGGTATGTGAACCTCCCTGACTGGCATGTGTGAGTCATATGGACACACATGTTGCCCAGCACATTTCCTGCAGTGGGTTTTGTCGCCCTGTGTAGTACTGGCTACTATGGTGACTCCAGTATGTGTTCCATTTGTAAACAAGTGTTGTTCTATATTACTGTCTTTTTGTGGAGCTTTTCTCCCCGGGCCTCTACTGAAAATGGACATGTATCCAGCTAGACTAGCCCGGACAACAAATGTAAAATAAATTAATTAAATAAATAAATAAATGGCTGTGTTGTGGTCATCCCTCTCTCAGGAGGTGACAGTCCAAATTCAGTTAATATTTTGCACATACGTTCACTTTACACTGTTAAAGAAATGGCTAGCTATGGTTGTTTCCTACCTCCCTCCTGCACATTCCTGCCCTGCTTTCCCTTTGCTCTTGCCCCTGCTTGCTCCCCATTTCACCACTTTAAACCATTTTTGTGCGAAGGTTTCACATCGTGAACCAACAAGCCACAACAGTGAGCAGCTGTAATGCTGCTTAACACTGCTGCGCTATACCAACATACAACAACACATTTCGTATAAGCAAGTAATTTCATTGCATTATCATTCTGTAATGAAGAGTATTTAAAAATATTAGATACCCCTGTATTTGAACCCAGTACCATCTGGACCCAAAAAGGAATGTATCAACATATTAACATGTACTTCCAAAGAGTCAGTTAAGCAGCAAATGTATTTCATAGACTCAGTACTAACTGTCAGATTTTAGCAGTGAAGCTCACATTTGCACACTGCTTAGCTACATGCATACATGTGTATCTTGCATGCATATGCACTTTGCTAACCATTGTGCAAACCTGTTGCTCACCTCACTATGGAGATATACACATTATGCTGTAGTACTGCTGTTTGCTGTCCATTTCCTGTGTATGACATGAAATTACATTCAGAAACATTATAAACGGAGGGCCCTACAACAATATGTCACATATTTACAATACCTTCATGTGTTGCCACCCCCCCCAAGCACTGCAACCCTGACATCTCAGTACTTCTTCCACACATATATCAATCACAGTACAAAATGTAATGGCAAATGTTGTGTACTATGCAATGCACATCAATGTGGTAAAATACAGAACTACACCTATTTACCCACATGCCTAAAAAACCTTATCTGCAAGCCTAGGGAAGGAATCAGCATGGACCATATCCATAGGCACATAGTTGACCTTCAACATACTTCACCCAACCAATGTTGTTTTTGTCAAGGGTAGATTTTGCTTATTGAACCTTGTGGACTTCTTAGATACTGATCCCAAAGATTTGGATGAGGGTAACAGGACATATTGCCTATGTTGAGTTATCCAAGGCCTTTGACACTATCCCCCATTCATGTATCACTGGCTCACTGACAGAACACACACTCTCAAAGTTGGGAACTGCACTTGCAGTACTAGCCACTTAACATTAGAATACCACAAGCATCTGTGCTGGGGCTGAACTGTTTGCAAACTACTACCCTGAAGCACAGGCAACAGTAGATGGCCTGTGATTTTCCAAGTTTACAGATGGCTAGTAACTGGATATGCTAATATAGATTTCCCCAATGATGGTAACATATTACAAAAGGGGCTGCCTCACGCAAATGACCGATTCCAAACTCATAGACTGTACCATAAAGCATACAATGCTTCATTGTCACTTTTGGCAATGAAGTACCCCCACTAATTATGATATACATAGTACCCCTCTAAGCTCAACCACAGTATGATGAGACTTGAGAGCACATGTTGATAGCAATCTATACTTACATTGATATATGCCATAGTGGTGACACACATTCTGCATTGCACACATCATACATATGAACATCACATCCAAGATCAGGGTGGTCATACCTCTGTTGTGCTCTACTCTTATCAGACCACCAATTGAGTACAATGCTCTCTTCTGTCCATACCTCAGCAGACACCTGCAGCAATTAGAGAAATCACAGTGTTGTGGCTGGGAGACTTCAAGGCCTCCAAACATGACATACATGGAAAGACTTAAAGAACTGTCAGTGTGCTCAGTATCATGCAGCCTGCTGAGAGGTGACCTATGCCTGCCCTACACAGCAGTCTTAGACCCTGCCCTACTGGAAATGTTGGACATCTGCAAATCAAATGAGACAAGCATTACTTGGCCAAGGGTTCTCAGCTTAACCTGTAACATAAACAAAACATGCTAGGGAGCAGGTATATCCCCCAGTGACTCAAACTCCTCTGTAATTGGCACTCAGTGCATGTGAAGCAGTGCTCCTCAATGACCCTGTTCAAGTGCAAACTTGACTACTGCTTGGGGGATTGTAAAGTCACTTCTGGGGTGGAACCTATGTCCCTCATGGACAGGGTTAGTTAGTGCTGCTCACACAATTGCTCTGCTAACAATGACCATCCAACTATGCTCAATAAGGGTACTTGTGTTTTTACTCAGCAAGGTGTCTAAACAGCACAGATACATTAGGCTAGTAGCCTCATATGAACCTATGAAGCTATGCTATGCAGGTCTCTCAACATTTTGCATCCTACGTGGCCTGCTGATGTCATCTACTATAAGTTCAGCTGCACTCTTATAAAAACCAGACTTGTGCTGTGGCACTTGCATAAACACTATATTCTTTGACTTGTGTTCTTAGGGAGGGGTTCTTTTCTCACTGCAGTCAACTGAGCATGTGTGTGTGTGTGTGTGTGTGTGTGTGTGTGTGTGTGTGTGTGTGTGTGTGTGTGTGTGTGTGTGTATGTGTGTGTGTGTGTGTTTCTAGATGGAAGAACAGAAGTTACTGCTGCAATTCCATGGATAGACAGTATTTTGATTCTTGCAGATGCCTACACAACCATTTTCTGCTGCCCACCCAACATTTTGTCCCCCCACTTGGCCTGCTGATGTTATCTACTATAAGTTCACCTGCAGTCTTGTAAAAGTCAGACTTATGTCATGGCCCTTGCGCAAAATACTGTGTACTTAGGGGTTCTATTCTTACTGCAGTCAACTGTGTGTGTGTGTGTGTGTGTGTGTGTGTGTGTGTGTGTGTGTGTGTGTGTGTGTGTGTGTGTGTGTGTGTGTCTGTCTGTCCCTAGATAGATGAGCAGAAGTGAGTATACCACAGTTACTGCTCCAGTGACATTGATTGATAGTATTTTGATTCTTGCAGATACCTACACATCCATTTCATGCAGCCCACTCAACATTTTGTCCCTGCATGGCCTGCTGATGTCGTCTACTATAAATTCGCCTGCATTCTTGTAAAATTTATACTTGTGCCATAGCACTTATGAAAGTACTGAGTTCTGTAGTCTATGTAATTAGATAGGTAGGGGTTCTATTTTCACTACAATCTACTAGGTGTGTGTGTGTGTGTGTGTGTGTGTGTGTGTGTGTGTGTGTGTGTGTGTGTGTGTGTGTGTGTATGTGTGTGTGTGTGTGTGTGTGTGTGTGTGTGTGTGTGTGTGCTCTAGCTAGACATTACAGAGAGCATTTCACACCAGTATGTGGGACACTGTTATTACCATATTCTCCTCATTCTCCTCATATGATGACATCAGCTATATCAGATTTTTGTATATGCAGTACTCTTACCAAGGCTGAGCAGGTATTACCTCATCCTATATCAGACAGATAACAGAGACATGACTTTTAACTCCATCTACATACATCATGACATGGTTTGTACGACCTGTGTTATCTTGCTGAGAAAGCCCTGTGCGCTGTCCAGCTGCTGCATGTGTCTAGTGAGGTACATGCAAAAGACAGCATTATACTCTATTACTGTTCTAATGAGGTCTGACTACAGTGCTGTCATACAATCCTAAGATCTGAATGTGATGGCATGACATATTATATGTACAACATAAGCTTTCAATAGCAGTGTGGACACTTGATGGTTGAAGTTTAGACTGCTATTAGCATGTCTTCCCAGTGCTAGAATAACTGTGTATCAGCATAATAGGACTGTTGTCAATGTGATTAACATGGAATTCCACTTTTCAGATGTACAACAAAGAAAAGAAACATTTCTGCATTAAGTCGTAGATCATGTGCCTTTGTCCCCATTTAATTTGTCTGTGTTAGCCCCTCCTGTACTATGTTATAATCATTGGTGGACTCAATGATTGCACCAAATATGCAATAATCAGCAAACTTGGTAAGGCAAAGGCCATATACTTTAGCCTGAACTGTCGAGTAATAGAGTCCAAACTGTGAAAGGCCAAACACAGATCCCTGGGGTTTGCCAGTGGTGACAGCTGTACCAACTTTCACAGTATGTGGTCTGTCAGTGAGCCAATTGGTTATCTATCTAATGACATAAGGGTTAATCCCCAGCTTGAAGAGTTTTTCAATGACAGCTGGGTGGGGGATTGTGTCAAAACCATAGGCCAGATCATGATAGGCAGTATGCACTATCTTACCTTCATATAGCCCTATCACATGGAAGAAATTTCTATGTGGCAACATCACAGATCACCTATGGCATGACTCAGCACATATACCTCCCTAATATGGTTGAATACGCACTTCGACACACCCTCCACATTAGCTATATTCCCATACAAGGGTGTAGATCAACATGTATCCATCTGAGTAGAGGGAACATCACCTGATGCATGAATATATAGAGACATCCTGACTCTCCTTGACTGTGAGGTGGACCAACATGTGATCATGGTCCTCTTCTACATGTACACTAGCCATATTCTGGTTGCATGCAACAGATTGTTAATGCTACATTATGTTTGTTACATCTGATAGATGTCTTCAAAGAGGTCATTGAGGGCATGCATGGGTGACAATAGTATTATCTTGTGAAACCTGATCAGATCAAGGCACTTGACACAAATCCACATGACATATTCACTCAACACTGTCATATGCGGCCATAAACAGCTATATCACCAATTAGGTAGACGAGTGTATCACATAAGAGGTACCTCTCTGTGTTGAAATGTGTGACATGATCTATATCTCAGGTCCAGGGTTCAGGTCCATACATCAGGGATGTCTGCTAGGCCCTTTCCTATCTATTAGTTAAGTGATGAACACCACAGATGACATGCAAAGGCTGTGTCCCCACAACTGCCTGAAGGACTACATAATGTGGGCAATCATTAACTCCAACTGTGATATTACTATAATACAGACAGTAGGAGCACATAATAAACACTGCTGCCATAGGCATGACAACACCTTCATTGACAAGACACATGGGGGATTTGTTAATTCAGGAAACAAACACACCACTCAAGTATAATGTGGGCACCACACCATATAATCAGACAATAGGTATAGGACTCATGTGCTGGAGTAGATGGTAAGTGGTACACCCACCAGCATGTTGTCACTGTGCTGACTACTCCCTTGAATGTAATGCATGTACTGGGTATATGAAGGACAGCCACATCAGAGATCATAATGCCTTCATGGTTCCCAGCCTGCATCACACCAATAACTGTGTACAATGCACCCTTCTTCATGCACCTCCTGACACAACTTCCAGTAATGTGTAATGGAAGCATACCATCTTCATCACAGTGAGCTGTCACATAGCTTATTAGCCTTATCTAGGTATTCTTTCTGTGGAATATATATGACTGCCTGATGGTGTGGAACACCAATCAAGTTGTTACACCAGATGCATGTGTGTAAAATGTTCTGTTTATGCACACAGCATGTATATCATTCATGACAATGTGGATTGTGCCATATATATATATGGAATGCACACAAGGCAACTAGCCTGTATTGCCCATACTGTTGCATACAAGTATAGCAGTATCTCTCCTAACACCTCCAGGAGATGTTACAGTGCCAGGACAGAGTGTGTGTGGTTACCCACATATAGTGTTAGCATGGATGCTTCGTAATAGTTGTTCACGTGTGTGTGTGTGTGTGTGTGTGTGTGTGTGTGTGTGTGTGTGTGTGTGCGTGTGTGTCTGTGCAGACTCATCTCATCACTGCAAATCAGATATCTTATATCAGAGGCATGGCATTACTGGTGGCATTATTCTGATATTGCCCATGACTGTGGCTGATTCTTGTGATGTTATGCATGAGCCTTTACCTATGCCCACCTTGCTGGAAACCTCTGCTGAGAGTACACTCATATTCAGCATTATCAGTTTACACAGCTTCACAATATGCACCCTACCACGATTGTTTGTCAGATCCCTAGTAAATGTCCTCTGCATTATTCATGTAAGGATGCTTATCTCATACAGATATCCTACCCATCATTATGTCACCTTGTGCGACCATCACATAAAACACATTTTCACTGCATAGCCCCTACTATACCTTATAGATATTGGACTGGTGTTGCTGCTACAATCATTTTCCATTGACATGCCCTCCTCTGCTGTACATGGTAGTTTCACCTGTCCTCTTTCCCTGTGTTCATTCCTACAACAGAGCAGCACAGTGGTGCAGAGGCAGTGTTGTCAGCTCACAGCAACAGGTTGTCTGGTTTGATTCTCACCTGGGGTGCCTTCTGTGTGGAGTTTGCATACCCTCTCGCCATTTGTGTGGATTTCCTCTGGGTGCTCCAGTTTCCTCCCGTATTAGAAAGACGTGTCTGGAGCATTTCTTCCCAGGCCTTTGCTGAAAATTGGCTTTGTTCTAAGTCGGACTTTCCTGGTAAACAAATGTTAAATAAAAAAAATACAATTCCTGTGTGTGTCCCTATTCAATACACCCACTTCCCCTGAGTGTTCATTTTACATGGCAGTCCATGTCCTGGTACAAATTATTTATATAGCTTCAGTGCACAGTGCCAGGAATGGAATATCACAATATTCTGCACTGTAGGTACATTGTCCTGTACTGTGTCTGGGCCTTATAATTCACATTCAGACCTCTCAACTGTCCAGATATTCTTAGGATGTTCAGATCTTTTCCTTATCACTGGGATGATGTCAGGACTGATGTGAGTCAATATTACATACATTTGAGTTCATACCTCTCAACTGTCCTGCTTTGTGCAGAATGTCGACTTTTTGTCTTATATTTTTTGGTCTTTTCCTCAAAACATTTTGGTTTTCTCACAAATCACTGGCATGTCATTGCAGATTGAAGTCAGAAACTGATGACAGACATTTGAGTTTCAAACTTCATGCTCTTCGGAAAGTTCACGGTACTGTACAAACTATTATTCCTTCAACTTTCTAAGTTTGGAAGACCAATATTAAAAATATTTCCCTAGTTTTGGGTCTTTGCACCCCACCCAATATTTATGGCATTGTCCAGATTTCTTGCTCTAAGAGGTTGAGAGTGTTTCATTCTAACATATTTATGCACTGCATGCTATTACTCACCTCGCACAGCCACTCAGACATGTAAACTTCCATGTAGGCTTCAGGAGGAGCCTACGCAGAGTTTATTGAATACAAGGGTATGTCTTTTGTAACTTTGTAATTTCATGGAAAAGGGACTATTTTGTCATGCCCAAACAGACTTTTCCAGTAAACAAATGCAAAATAAATAAATAAATAAATAAAATAAATAATAATAAATAACTAACTAAATAAATAAGTAAAATTGATTTTCAAACAGATTAATTATTTTAAGCAGTTTCATTTTTTGCATGTGACCGTTCTCTATTTTTCTAACTTTGCCACATCCATAAAAGTTTTCAGTTCTATAGGCCACTGTTCTCTGTTTGCAAGACTTCCATTCATTTGTGTCATCATCATCATCACAGTATTATAGATTCTGTTTAAGCACTGTGCTAGCCTTCCATATTTTACTGCTTTACTGCATGGATATACAAATGTTTTATGATGCTAAACTTTATAATGCTTTATCCAGATTAATTCCATGATATTATTAAAATAGTGATATGTTACGTTAGCCTATGATTAGGGCTTATTTGTCATTTGAACTAGAGCATCATCTGATCCCCTTAAGCTTGCACTGATGGGCTGCTTTTCCCTGACTTATACCCCATTGCCTAGATATAGGTATTGGCAGATATTGAGTTCCCTGTGGTATGTTTATAATTGCCTGGGTATATACATCTTTCTCTAGGCATGCACCTTAGATTGCTACTTTTGTCACTGAGATATACAGACTGCTATTCCATACTTGAATCGTACCTTTGAGCAACAATGACTCCAGATGCAATGCATTTGGCTGGATGAACGGGCTGCTTGTAAAGTCCATTCTTAATTTCCATAATGGTCTTCAAATACTCAGAAACACTTTACACTATAGTGGTGCATAGAGTGTTCTGTTACCTCTTTCTGTACTGTCCTGTATCTGTGTGGCTTCTGTCAAAGTGTCATATATCTAATGGGGTAACAAGCTGCATCTGCTCTCTGGTTAACTCGTGTGTCACCAGATATCCTGTGGCATAGTGTCTACTATGCTGTACATCCAGCCTGGTCTGTGATATCATCATCTGCACTACAACCTTACAGCACAAAGTTCCAGCTCTGCCCAGTGCAGCAATGTCATGACCAATGTTAGTAGCTACAGCAAAGAGCACCATGCTTGTTTCTCTGCAGAATCAATGAATATTTTGTGAATGCATCTTCTGAGCAAATACTAGTCACCAGGGAAGGCAGCACACATCACTTGGCACTGTGGAATGTAGCAGAAAAACCATTTGTACAAAGCCATAATATTCAGATATTTTATATTTTTTTAACTGAGCTTGCATAACACTATCTCTACAAAATTATTTGATTTGTGAGTTAAAATTGAAGCTATACTCGTGCCTTTACCTTTGAAGCTACTGTATGAGCAGAGAAGCAATGTTACAGGTATGTGTCTTGACATGATTACAAAGCATAGTTCATATGAATTTGTCAAGTTGATTTCTAAACAGTGGTCAAGTACCTAATATGCTCAAAATTAGGGGAAACACCTGCTTTAGAATGTTCAATAGTAAAACGGGGCTAAGTGATGTACAAAAGCACAATAAAGCACATTCGGAAAAATTGTAAATGTTTACAAGATTTTGCCTGTATACCAAACTGAGAACTTTTCTACAGATTGCCACATTTCCACTGACTCAGCAATTGCATTTAAAAATGTTCATAGACTCTCATGTATTTACTGACATCTAATGGAGCATTGCTTTTAGAGATTATTAGTATAACTCTTGAACATGATTCATTTGCTTTATCAGTGACAGACTTTTCCTCTTTAGGTTTGCTTACTTCTTTCTGTAGCTGTCTTGCCAGGTTCCTCTGGTTTCACAAACCTGGTTCATAGTACACTAAACAATCACTGAAACGATTTAGGGCTATGATAAAATATAACAAATTGCACATATGTAGTCAAGTCACGTCCTTGAATTCAATTGTCCTTCCTTCCCAGTGATCATTTGCAGAAGTACTATATTAAGGTAGAACCAACAGTAAATGATGTGCTTTTATCACATCTCCATAATCTTGATCTGCCTTTGTGTTAAGCATTTATCACCACAGAGTGTTTCAGCCATGAGATACTTACTTGTACCTGTGAACAGCACACACAGTTTAAGACATTTTTTTTCTTCGTGAAATAACTGTGTAATAATTGATAATAACAGGGTTAAATGGCACTGTTTTCAGTTTTTTTGACCTATAGTGCAATTTAAGTTGATATTAATTTTGGCAACTATTTTTCCCCAAATGTGCCTCATTTTTAAATCAGGGAATACAAAAAATATTATAATGTGTGTCTATTTTTATGTTTTTTTTTTTTTTTACTTTGTTTTTAAGGTAATTGGGGCATAAGTGTGCCATAGCTGCCATTGATGAAGTCTGAAGAATAAACAAATATTTTCATATGTGGGTATGCATTTTGAAGTGGAATTAAAATCATGGATTACTGGACACGGTGGCAAGATTTAATGGAGAGAAGGACATTATGGTTTATGTATACCACTTTAATATGATTCATTAACAATTTTTTTTTTGAGTTCCACTCAAATCTCTTTTAGATGGATAAAGTGCCTTTAAAATCGATTGCTGCAGTAATGGAATTTCCAGACCAACTAACACATACAAGTAGAATGGGGATAAAAAACATATTACAAGACTTATATAGCAATTAGGAACCCTTCTCTACTATCAAGCATAAATAGATTAAAGCAGATTAAAGCTAACACTTATATAAATGCCAAATGACATAATTTGCTCTACCATAAAATAAACAAATACTATAAGATGTTACTTTAGATGACACAGTCTTGAAACATTTAGTAGGTGAACGTTTAAATGTATTGTGAGCTAATATCTGCAGGAGATACATTTTCCTCAAGATTGGCTTCTTTTATGGCTCACTACTTTGGAATTTTTTAAAGATGTTTTCTATTTAATAGACTTTTTACTGAAGAGAGTATCCTTAATTGTTTCTAAGTTAATTTGTGGTTTGTTACTTTATATTTTATTATCTATAATGTTTACCCGGAATGAGAAAATCATCGTAATTCTGGTAGGCAATTTTGGTTAATGTGTGTAAGTAATCAAGAGCAAAATGCAATTCATGTTTGCAGAACATATCAGGAGTAAAAAATTCAGGATTAATGAGGCAGCTGTAGACCTGAAAAATCATACAGATTCTGAAAATTAAATGTTGCATTTCAGAAAATGGAATTCAGAGATAGAGTACTACCATCAAACTTTAAATTATCAGGGACAATTATTGTTTTTTTTTAACTTAATGAACAGTTTGTTTAGACAAACAAATGAAAAAAGTTATATCAATTTTAGCATCAAAATATGCAAAGTAAGAGACAATTATCTACTAAAAGAGATAACATTTAAAGCCATAAAAGATATATCTTTATTTAGCATAAAGAGACATTTGTGTGTCCCAAATATTGACTTACATTGATAATTGATTGCAGCAATGTGAACAGTAAAAGGTGCCCCCCATGAGAAACTGATTACTGAGATGAAGTTGACATGTCCTTTACTAAAAAATTAATTGAACAGTGCTACCTTTGTTGAGTGCATAAGCTGTATCTGTCTTATCGTCAAAGGACAAACCATGTGTTGTAGTTGTTTTTGCCTTGGTTCATTTAAAATGAATGACAGGATAAATGCAGACAGCTGAATCTACAAGAGAGGCAAAAAAAGGAAAGAAAAATGAAAGACAATTATTTGAAAATTAATTCAACACCATTGATATAAAGGCATAACATACTGAATAAAATGCAATCCAGAGAGACTTGCTGAAACACAGGCATGACAGGAAAGATTTTATTTGCATCTGTTTTATAAAAAGACTAATAAATATTATTGTTTAGAGTATATACAGATCTTATCATATGGCATAGCTGCCACTGTACAATGTACAAGTTATACTATGCTAAGCTGAGTCACTGTGACATCAAAATGTGAAAGTGTCTCATTTTGCAAACTCATAATAAAAGTGCTGCTTTTACATTCGGTGTTCAACACTTAAATGTAAGGTGTGGTTTGCATTCCCATAAGCAGTAAAACATTTCTGCTTTCTGCTTGAATAAACATGGTTTTAAACAGCTTTATTAAATCACCTAAGACATAGGCATACATACATTATAAAAAAAGAAAACAAATCACATTAACTTTTTTTCATTTGCATAAATGATACATTACATATACGTTTTTGATGTCTTGATTTATTCACTAGCTGCAGCTCACTTAATTCCCATAATAAGAAATAATGTTGTATGTATTGATTTCTTCTATATGTTTTTCAAGCCCTGTGCCTGCAAATCATAATGCGTCTGTCACAACTGCCAATTAATTCCCTGTTGTGTTGAGAGCATAGCAGTTTCTTTGCTAACTCTGAGGGAAGTATCGCAAAAATAGCGAAGGGCAACAACAGTGAAACAGAACGCCAGGACCAACAATAAAAAAACAGGAAAATTTTAATGACCAAAACATCCACCGACTAAGCGCTTTCACCTAAAAAGGCATCATCAGAGTCGGTTGGAACACCACAATTAACATATATACATATATATAATTGAGACTTGTTAATCAATAACATCACATTTTAAATGCACCAATGAGCCAAAGCACTGCCTCAACCTATTTAAAAATACAGAACCTATTCTAATACAAAAAATGAAAGTAAATAAGCAAACATGCAAACGGATTTATTTATTTATTTATTTATTTATTTATTTATTTATTTACTTTCATTTTTTGTATTAGAATAGGTTCTGTATTTTTAAATAGGTTGAGGCAGTGCTTTGGCTCATTGGTGCATTTAAAATGTGATGTCATTGATTAACAAGTCTCAATTATTGTATATATATGTATATATATGTTAATTGTGGTGTTCCAACCGACTCTGATGATGCCTTTTTAGGTGAAAGCGCTTAGTCGGTGGATGTTTTGGTCATTAAAATTTTCCTGGTTTTTTATTGTTGGTCCTGGCGTTCTGTTTCACTGTTGTTGCCCTTCGCTATTTTTGCAATTCTGCTGTGCCCTTTTGTGGGGTTGCATATCCTGTTTATTTCTGAGGGAAGTATCACTGGAGTCCATTGCTTCCCAGATCGGGAAGAGCAGTGACATCCCATCATCAAGACATCCATGTTAGAACAGCTGTTGTAATAAGTAAACTTATTCCTTGCTGGTGAGCTCTGTACCTACATTATTGCTGGGGCTACCTGTTCCCTTCAGTCCAACAAATATTTGCTCCTTTGTATGCTTTGACAAGGCCTACCTTTGATAGCTTGGGTAACTATAGAACATATGTTTTTCAGAGCTAACATCCTGTTGTCCATGCTCTGGACCATCTTACCTAACAAAGAAGCAGTAGAGAGCTTATTGAAATCAACCATATCTTCCAACTAGGATGGGGAAACAGTTACCACTGAATTCATGTTCTCCGCTTCTCTCATCATAGGCACTATTCAGGCTAGAGTTTTGGGAAATCTAATCAAGTCTTTATGACTCTGAGCTATAATGGTGTCTCTAAATGCATCACTAATTTAAAAGAAGGCTGCATCTCAAATGTGTGTTTTCTAACAACTAGATATTGATTTACTAAAACATTTCTACAAATAGTGCACACATTATTTTTTTCTTGCATTCTTTTTATTTTTGACAACTAGGTGTTTGCTAGTAGAATGGGGAGTGGTAATCTCTTTGCTCACACATTTAAATCCCTCAGCTTCTGCATTAAGATTTATGTTCATAAGTTCATAGATTCATACGTAAGTGCTAGGCTAGAAGCCCTTATGGGCTATTGTAAGCCTAGCCAATTTCCCTTTTTGTGCCATTTGGTTATAGATTACACCTACTCATCTTATGGTTGATAATTATATATCATCCCTAATGTGAATAACTGGGATCTTACCACAGAAAATTTGAGGGGACCCCCCATACATGGTAAAAAGCATTTAGGAACTCACTCTCCTCATTAGTACTGTACGGGGTAGTCATAGGATACATTTTCTGCTTCTCATCCACAGAGCTGAAGTACGCTTGAATATGGACAAGGATGAACTTTGTTTTATTTGGTGAGGGAGTTTGTTCTACAGCAGTGGTATTCTCTGCAAGATATAAACTGTCCTTCCAAACCATTCTGTTGATGTTGTAAAAGAGGTTTAGATTTCTAGACTGAGTATTTCTGATGTCAGTTGATGGCATACTAGAAACCGGTAATCTCTTAGCCTGTAGGAAACTGAGTGCATTGAGATGGCTTTGAGTTTGTCCATGTAGGACATGTTGTTTAGGCCTTGTATCCTTTAAGTAAAGTATCTCTGTGAGCATTCCGGTTCTTGTGTATGTCTTTTTTTTTTCCAAACACCTTTATTGAATTATCACTTCTAACATAGGCAAATTTACATCCATATAAAACTAATTCATTTATTTAACATTTGTTGACCAGGAAAGTCTGACTAGGACAGAGCCTATTTTCACCGGACCCCAGGGAAATTCACTTCAAATGTATGTGTTTGGAAACCAGAGTACCTGGAGGAAACCCACACAAATGCAGGGAGGATATACAGACTACTTACTTTGAGGCGACAACGTTAACTGCTGTACCACTGTGCTACCCATTATCAATCAAACTACATTAACATAACAAACATTATACTTCACATATATTGCGGTATATCATATAACCTAAGCAATATTACATAAATTATTCAATTCCTGCCTTTTTTTTAAACAAGAAACATCTTTATTGAACCATCGCTTACTACATAGGCAATCATATATTTATATAGATGAAAACAAACTGCACTAACACAATCCTAGTTGCAAGTATTTTACATCACAAACCATACTGGCACACTCCCAGAAGCAAACATTATACTTCACTTATAATCTACCCAATCCTTCCCACTCAAGCATTACAAAGCTCATTTAAGACCTGCCGCCTTTTAAAGCTCAGTCCTCCCTTGTATGTATTGTTCCCTCAATTCCCATTTTTCCTGTGTAGTTTGCTCCTACTATTTTCTAAAGATCTCAATTCCAGTTGTTTTATCTCTGTTATTATATCCAGTACTTCCAGTATAGTTAGTTTAGATTTTGATTTCCATTTTATAGTAATTACTTTTTTGGCAGCCACCATTATTAGACACAGCAAGGCCTTACCGTGTCTAGGTAATTCCGATTCTGTGTCATAGCTTAGAAAAATCATCTCCCTCATCAGACAAATCTGCCCACCCAGCATCTCTGACAGTGCATCCCACAGGGAATCCTTAAAGTTCACCAACTCACTGCACTCCCAGAAAATATGTTCCCAGTTACCTCTTTCTTTCATTCACACCTCCAGCATTTGCTGTCTGCCTGAGGAAAAATTCTCTGGAGTCTACTTGGCATGTAAAAATATGTATGTAAACATTTCCAGGCACAAATCCTAAATCTTCTAGATTCTGTTGCATATTTGGGAGACATACATATATCCTCCCATTGTTTCTTTGTGAATTGCTTATCCAGTCTATCTCCCCAATCCTTTCTAACCTCTTGTGATTCGTTCTTATAGTTATCATGCAATATTTTATATGGTCTACCAATTATTCCTTTTTTTAACAGCAGCTTCTGTTGTAGATTCTACTAAAACTCTACCAGTGCTAGTCTTTCACTTAGGATTCCCCTATTTCTGAAGGATATAAAGTCTGAAACTCAAATGTCTGCCAATATTTTATGGATTTAGTCCTTGATGATTTGCCAGTAATTTGCCAGAAAACCAACATTTTATGTAGAACAAATCAAAAATATGACACAGAATTCTGGACAATCTGTGAAAATCTGGACAGCTGAGAGGTATGGTAAGTAATGAGAAATTGGTGTAAAAGCATGTTGCACATTAAAATATTGCAGAAAGTTGATCAACGTTCAACCATCCTGATAGTTATTCAGACATATATAACAGAATATGTTCAGTAAGGTTAAGGACAACTACAGAATATAACTGATTCTATTATGATACAGTAAAAAAGAAAATAATCCCAACTTTCCCAATATATGCTGCATGGCAAATGCATATTTTCACAAATGTGTTCAGAAGCATTACACACAACTACAGATATTTCCTTAATTCATACACTACCAAAAAAAATACTTGCTTCAAAGCTCCAATGCCGTTTGTAATATTTATCATCAGCAATCTTTGCAGGAGACAACTACATATATCTCTGTACGAGTAAAATATTCCTGGAATCTGTAACATTTCTAATAAAAACAATTAATACAGGTGCAGGGAAATTATGGCTACATCATCATAGCTAGCATTTACTAACAATGTGTTTGGGGCTTGTGTGATGAGAACAAGAAATGCAAACATTCAAGAAAAGTGGAAGACAAAAAAGAAGATGGGGTATGGTAAAGAAGAGGGACACACAAGAGGGTTGTTTTATGTGGTAGTAATAGGCCCATTTTTTTAAGAATAGAACAAAAGGTAGACATAGGCAAAGAAGAGGAGAAGGACATTACAGCAGATATATCCATAGAACAAATGTCACAATACAAGGCAAACAAAGGTTGGAAAAAAAAGTAAGGACAGGTAAGTTACACAGATGGCACACTGCACGATATGGGCATTGGAAAATTGTCAAACAGAGTGGGGATGCATACCAGCCAGGGTGAAATACAGAAAAACATATTTACCTTTGCATTTTCATTTTAGAACATACCTATAAATGATCCCCCATGGCATTATTATTGCCAACCCCTGGCACACAACTCCACATCATGCCAGTTGGGCATCATGACAACCGTCATCAAAAACTCATGGGGAATTATCTGTCCTTCTGTTGCACATACATGATATGGCAATACATTATTCCAAGCCATACCACAGTGGTAGTGATGGATTATGGCCAGCATATGTTGTCTGCTATTTGCCCCAGTAAAACACATGTTTACAGGCTATGTCTTGTGACACTAGCTGCAGGTTAACTGCCACAATGTACGGATAGCTGAATGTGGGAGAAAAGTGTAATGTGTTAATGTGTGTTATGAAAACAATCAAACAGAAGTAAATGTCACATGACAATAATATCTAAGCATGACAGCTACATGGTATGCATGCACAAGAGTGCATATCCAGTCTGGTCAATTATATGGCAATAAGTGTGTCTGTGGCATAACTGAACAGGAGCACAGGAGACAATACTTATCGACCACAGGGACCAGGGTGATGAGGCTGAGACTCATGAATGACTTCACAAGCTATCTCCCTTAATGAGTCGCACATAGCCCATGCCATATCCTGGAAGAATGTACTCATCATGTCCCTTATCTGTGTGTGGAACACATCAGTCACAACCACCCGGATCTCTTCACAATAATTGTCTAAAATCCGATCCTGGTGTCATCTCCTCTGGCCTACAGGCATAATGACTTGGGCAAGGATAAGTCCAGCTTCCTCTTCATTATTGTCATCATCATCATCATCATCATTTCTTTCAGCATCGGAAGACACTGGTCCCATGATCTGTCAAGATTAATAGCAAAACACAAGAAAAAAGTAAAGGAAATGTCTGTCATGCAGAATCTTTTGCACACAGTTTCTAGATGCTAAGGAATTCAAATGAATACTATAGATTATGGCAAAATCTGTAGCAAGACATAAAACAATATATAAAAATGCAACTTGCTGTTAATGCCCAACAAGGAGTGTGTTATTCTGGAAATAACACCCACCCATGGGTGTTCTAAGGTCGGATTTGCAGGTTTAGAGAATGGGCTATCTGTTAAATTTTTTTTTTTTTTTTTTTGTAATTTCACAAGTATGTATATATATATATATATATATATATATATATATATATATATATATATATATATATATATATTAATATTTTTGATGTAAAATAGTTCCTCTGTCTGATGTTTCAAACTTAGTATACATATATTAACTGTTGTTGGGGGGGAAGTACTTTACATAAAAAATATATATTTGATTAAAAAAGTACCTTTAAAAACACATGCCAGCCACTACAAGTTTCATACCTATATTTTGTCAACTGTACAGTTTTCTCTGAATGTCCATATGTTTTGCCTCTTTTTTTTTTTTTGTGTATTCTTAATAAAATTTGGGATTTCCTCACAAATCATTGGAGTTGAAGTCACAAAATAATGAATTATATTAGAGTTTCAGATGTTAATATCCTACCAAAAAATGCACTTAACATAAATCCTGTTATTACACCAACTTTCTAATTGCATTATAGTAATATTTAAAATATGTTCCTTTGAGCCTTTTCCCTACATTATTTTGGGTTTTATCTACATTTCCTGAGCTAAGAGGCTAAGAGGCACGCAGACCTCTTAATTTTAAATAACTTGCTCGATCAATATCTCTCTCTTGCTCACACACATACACACACACACACACACACACACACACACACACACACACACACACACATACAACTTTATTCACACAAGTACCCACAGAAAATTAAACACAAAAAGACACATTTTATTTTTTTTAATATACATTTATTTTCATTTTACACTTGTTAAACAGCAAAATCGCTACTTAGCGAGTATAAAACGTGATGGTTCTAACTCAAACTTTCATGCACGCATACACACACACACACACACTCACACACAAATAAACACACACACACACACACACACACACACACACACACACACACACACACACACACACACACACACACACACACACACACACACACACATATAAATACACACACCATTCAAATCAGTCATATCCCAGCAAAATTCCTGGAGGCAATGTTCAGCAAAGTAGATGACTACACACAAAAAAGTTTCCCATCCACCCCCATGGAGCAGAGAATTGTGATCCACCAGTTCTATAACATATCAAACTTCCCACGTGTACTCAGTGCAATAGATTGCACACATATATCTATCAAAATACCAGTACATTTAGAAGTAGACTGTTACATAAACAGAAAGGAATGGTCATCCATCAACTGCCAAGTTATGTGTGCAGCATATAGCAGTATAACAAACATCATGACAACACACCCTGGAAGTGTCCATGATGCTGCCATTTAGAGGGAAACTGAGGGTCACTTTCCAGTAAAGTAAAATACCTGAGGGACTGCTACTGGGTAAGTACAGGAACACAGCTAGAATGCAAGTTACAGGTAGCCCTTGCAGGACTATCTATTCTGAATAAAAGTGTTTTTATTTCCCACAACAGGTGACTGTAGTCATCCACCTGAGTCATGGCTAATGAGCCTGTACCACGGATCACCAAACCCTACTCAGGGTGCCTACAATAGAGCACACACAACAACTAGAAACACCATAGGGCATGGGTTTGGTGTATTGAGAGCTAGGTTCCGATTTCTTGAAACATCCAGGTGTGCACTCCAATACACACCTAAAAGTATAGTAAAGATGATAACAGTGTGTGCCGTCCTGCACAGCACACTAACAAGAGCACATGGTGGTTGTCTACCTGCAGGTTTGAGTACTACCCTGAGAACCCCAAATGTCTGAAAAGGACATCCCACAGATGTCAGAGGAGGAGCTGGAAGACATAGGGAGAGAAGTTACAGGTGTAGACAATGTAGATTGCAACCACAAGTGCAGGACCAGGCAACATCACAGCATCTGACCCAGATACTTGATTCATGACAAGCCACACATACATGAGTACACAAACTGAGCACTGATATTCAGGTGTTACCCCACCACAACATACAGATTACATTTAATGGCAAGTACTAACTAGATGTACACAATGAGCATCACACTTAACATAATCATGACATATTCCAACATAGGTTCATAGGTTCATACTAGGCTATCTGCCCTGGGGCAATTATAAGCCTAGCACGATTCTGTATGGCTTATGCCACCCCTTGATTTGAGCATACTGTGCTCTTTTTAAGGTTTAGTTTACTGTGCCTCTGTCTAATAGTGACATGGGAGTAATCCCTGGGACAAACCTACGATCCCCCATCCACCTATCGAGATTCTTCTTGAAGAGATTCAGTGAGGTGCTCTGCCTCACATGAACTGGAATTCTATTCCAGAGCGAAGGGAGCCTCTGGGTTATGAACCTGTCCCTCCAGCAAGTTCTATTTATTTCTGTGCTGAGGTTCAAGTCCCTCGAGCATGTGGCTCTAAGGGATTTAGATTTACTGAGGTGGAGCATGTCCATTAATTCTGGATTTGACATAGCTTTGTATGTCAGGCATAAATCGCCTCGAAGTAAGCAGTATGCAACTGAGTAGAACTGGAGTTTTTTTAACCGAGCAGCATATGGCATCTGTTTGAGACCCTTGATCCTCTTGGTGAGATACTTTTGGGGTCTTTCTAATTGCTGCAGGTGTCGGGTAAGGTACATCCCAAAAGGGGCATTGTATTCTATGATGGGCCTGATGAGGGATGAATAAAGGGGCATGATTACCTCTCTTGATCTAGATGTGAAACCCTTCGTGATGAGGTGGGCTATGTAGAAGGTCTTTCTAACCACTTTGGCAATGTGGTTTTCAAAGGAGAGATTGCTATCAACTTGGGTTCCCAGGTCCCTAATAACTTTCTCAGTACTTAATGGGTTTCCACCAATGTGGTAATTTGTGGGCACATTGTTTTTGCCAAAGGGTATGACTATACATTTTTTGGCATTTAGCTTTAAACCATGGCGCTGGCACCAGTTATCTGTCTCTGTGAGACCTTTTTGATGGATGTTTGTGTCAGCTGGAGAGTCGATTATGGCGCCCAGTTTGCAGTCGTCTGTGGACTTGGTGAGCCATAGTCCTCCCACATTTGCCTGTACCTCGGAAAAGTATATACCGAACAAGAGTGGTCCCAGGACAGAACCCTGTGGGATGCCACTTGTGACTGATTTCGAGTCTGACATGGCTCCAGCAACTCTCACTCTGTGGGTTCTGTCTTTGAGCCAGTTTGCGACCCATCTTGTGACATAGGGGTTTATATTTAAGCTGGATAGCTTATCTATGATGCCCGAGTGGGGTATTGTGTCAAATGCCTTTGCAAGGTCCAGATAGGCTGTGTGGACTACCTTCCCTTCATCTATGGCTTTGGTGACTGTTTCGAAGAAGTCAACCAGGTTCAAAATGCAGGATCTGCCCTTGATAAAGCTGAACTGAGTAGGATCTAGTGTCTGTAGGTCCCCAATGTCTTTGTTTATGAGCTCCATGATGATCCTCTCTATAGCCTTGCAGACTAAGCTAGTCAGGCTTATGGGGCGATAGTTTCCAGGGTCCGTAGAGACTCCACCTTTGTGGAGTGGGACCACTGTTGCTGTACGCCATTCTGTGGGCACATATCCTGTAGTGAGACTGAGATTGTATAGCTGTTTTATTTGAGGGATTAGTTCCTCTTGGAGTTCATGTAGGACACAACCTGGGACACCATCTGGTCCCATGGAAGCAGTGTTTTTTGCTTTGGAGAGGGCAGCCTTCACCTTAGCATCAGAGATGTATGGGAGGCAGCCCTCTGCCGGGATAGATACTTGCTCTTTTGGGGGGAGGGGGGGGAGTTTGCACTGAACCTGTCTACCAGGATATTGGTGATGTCTGTGGGTTCAGTGTATTTTTTGTCGTTTAGAAGCAACTCAGAACAAGTCTGGGAGTTGCATCCCAGGTTCCTAACATAACTGAAAAAAGTCTTATGATTGTCTTTGGTGTCCTGTGCAATTTTTCTCTCGAAGCTGGCCTTGGAGGATTTTATGAGGGATCGTAATTTTTTGCTAGTACTGATCAGAGATGCCTTCCCTATTAGGGATTTTGCTCTATCATGTAGTAGCTTCCTCCTTCTGTTGTACAGTTTATTTATGGCAGGGGTCCACCAGACTGGATGCCTGCCTTTGGATGATTGGGTCTTGGTTTTGTTTGGGATAGCATGATCCACGCATTCCTGGAGATGTTCGTAGAATGCGTTTATATAGGATTCTGCAGTTTGGGCCGTAGTTTTCACTGGCCCTGGGGCCTTGAAGGATTCCACTTCGGTTTCGAGAAGTGAGAAGTTCGCTTTTGAGAAGTTTTTCACTGTGGTTTTCTGGGCTGGGGGTGGGGTCGGGATGTGGACATCCAGTGAAATTAATTTATGGTCTGATCTTACCAATGAGGGATATACTTCTGGTGTGGAGCATAGAGTTCCCATGTTGGTAATGATCAGGTCTAGTATGTTGTCTCCTCTTGTGGGAGTGGTGACTAGTTGTTCCATAGCATTTGAGTTTATAATTTCCAGGAACCTTTGGGCTAAGTTGCTGGGGCTTGGGTAGTGCTCCCAGTCAATGTTTGGGTAGTTGAAGTCGCCCAATATAATGGTGTTCGGAGAGATCTTCATGTTCTCCAATGTTTTCAGGAAAGCCGAGTGGGATTCCTGACTTTGAGAGGGTGGTCTGTAGGATGCTATAAACTGAAAAGCAGTCTTGCCCACTGTTAGTTGCTCATGGATGGTTTCCGATACTTCGTGCAATGCCACTAACCTGGAGATGTGAATATCCTTGATAAATATGGAAACTCCCCCTCCTTTTGTGGTTCGGTCTGGGTTTTGGGGCCGAAAAGCATGATATGAGGTATAGCCTGGTAATGCTGGGGTGCTCTCTTGAGCCTTGAACCAGGTTTCTGTCACTGCACAGATATCGATGTTCTCCATTCTCGAGTGCGTGCATCTTGAGGTTAAGACTTCTGGCGTTAAGCAGAATTACCCTTAGTTTCTTGTTCCTTGTGCTGTGTATGGGGTTGGGTTTGACTTTTGAGCCTTGCCTAAAAAAGGCACTATGGGGGTGGCAAGAGCCTTTGCCAATATCCGAAAGCCCAGTGGTGACAGGTGCAAGCCGTCCCTAGTGAAGCAACGTGGCTTTTCGAGCATGTCATCCCAGGCTGACAGACACTGGATTCCCTTTGAATGACACCAAAATTTTAGCCAATTGTTAAAATCGATCATTTTGTCTTTGTACTGTGGCATCATTCTAGGTGAGGCTAAGATGCTGCTCAAGGTCAGGGTCATACCAGCCTGGGCTACATGATCAGAGGGCTCCTCTATGTCTCTTTTCATGTAGTCCAGGGAGGTACATCTCAGGTCATTCACACCAGCATGTACAATGACTGAGTCATATTTGTATTTGCTTTGGAGTGACCTGAGTGCTTGCGTTATGTGGTGGATCCTAGCACCCGACAGGCAGCTCACCATGACCTTCTCTTTATTCAGCCTGGTGAGCGGGACGTCAGTGTGTCTGACAATAGAGTCACCTATTACAAGAGTATCAGGTGTGTTATTCAGCCTTAAGGGCTGTGGCTGCTTGGCACACTGACTTTGTGGGCTATGTGTTGTGCGTGTTTTGTTTTGAGGTAACGTTTGCTTGGATGTCTGCTTTGGAGGTCTCTGTTGCTTAGATAGATTTTTATTTAGAGCCTCCGAGTATGTTTTTGTGTATTTATGTGTTTGGTTCACTGATGTGGTGGGACTATGTGATACCGGAATTGTGTTGTGTGAGGTTACCTTCTCCTCTTGACTGGTTACACCAGTTTTGAGATGAGAGAGCTCAGCCTCCAGTTTGGCTAAATAGTTGCATCTCTCACATATATTTGAACCTGTTTGGAGGAGGACAGGGTTGTCCATGTACATGAGACAGTTGTAACATTGCCTCAAAATTCCCAGATTCACCAGCTGGACTGGAGAGGAAACCATTGACTGACCTTTGGACATGCTAGAGTAATATAGGGAAACTGAATTTAAGACGGACCAATAGAGGACCAACCTGAACATATGCAAATGTGTCGAAACAGGAATTACCATCTCAGGGTACAACTGACACAGGTATGCTTACACACTTAGCCTGTTGTATTACTGTATGATAAACAATAAGGGATACACATCAGTGCTACACATACATATTTCAACAATATAATAACACAAAAAATGAGAAATCATGCAGGACATAATGCAGAAATTATTAACTTCGAAAACATATGTCATGGTATAGTGGTATTTCAATAATATGAGCAAGCTATGTGTACTACACTGTTGGAGCAAAGTTTAGGGCAACTTTGTTGATATCTCACATTATGGTATGCTCTGCCACAACCACATACAGACACCACTTGCCCTGGTTCTTCACAAAGGAAATGGATTATCTTCATCTGAGCAATCCGAGGTATTTGTTTGCATGTAGTGCACCTTTGCACAGCACCGCACAGTGATGGTAACCACTGACAGTTGCAGATGCAAAAGCTAAGGTAGATTTATTTTCCCTTAGAAGCTGCCCATGCTCCAAATGAGGAGTCCCTTAAATTGGGCTTAGCTGTTCAAAGCTCAGCTGGGCTTTCTACAGAATTTGCCACGCTAACTGAAATCTCCTAATCCCTAATTGTCTCGTACCCCTTGAGAACCTCACTAGTATAGTCCCAGCATTAAGCCTCCAATTAAACCACATCCTTCCTCATAAAAGTAAACAAATTTACACCTAGTATTATGGATGGTCAGTTTGTCTCTGTTTCTCCTGCCAGCCTGATTGACATGAGTATCCTCAGGCACTATAGCAATTGCCTCATGTACACTAAAAGTGCTCTACTCGTAAACCACTCAAGTTCAATTTGTGAGAGATGCATCTACACTAAGAATGTGTAATCCTTGTTCTCTCAACCACAGAACACTGACACTGAACAGGTTTTCAGTCCACATACTACACTTCCTGCACAAACCATGCCCTCAACACATAAACCATCATACACCGAAGTACTCACCAGAAATTTATCTAAACACCAGAGACCTCCAAAACACAAACATGCTACACCTAGTACAGTATCTGCAGCAGTCAGTGCACACAAAACCAGAAGCACAAGTGTCTCACCAAACAAGCCCATAAGCCAAAGCACATATAAACCAATTTTTTGGTCATAGGTGACTCTATAGTTTATTTATTTATTTATTTATGTTATTTTACATTTGTTAACCGGGTAGTGTCCAGCTGGGCAAGTAGTCCATTTTCACCCAACACCTGGGGAGAAAAGCTCCACAACAATAGTGCAAACAAGATTACAAACATTTTTACAAAGATTTACAAAGAATATACAAAAGTTTAACAGTTGCCTGCAATCGCAATTTACAAAAAGACAATGTAAAACAGAAAAAAGTACATTTCCTAAGCCTTACTACAGACAGTAATATGAAACTCATTAGGTGCATAACTGAAATAAACCATGGTAGTATTTTCATTTGGTAGAAGTAAGACAAGGAGAAAGATAGCAGAAAAGAAACATTTGATTGATGGCATGAGATAGTGATAAAGTAGTTATAGTGAGACACACAGATTTCTCACTCACCAGGCTAAACAAGGAGAAAGTTATTTTTAGCTGTCTGTCAGGTGCCAGGATCTACCAGATCAGACACGCACTCAAGTCTCTCCACAACAAGTACCGTTATGACTCCATCATAGTTCACATTGGTGTGAATGATTTGAGATTTATGTCATTGGACTATATGAATAGAGACATGACTGAGCTCTCAGAATATGTATCTCAAGCAGGTATTTCCCTAGACTTAAGTAGCATACCACCTTCACCTAAGAAGATACCACAATATAAACAAAAAATGATTGACTTCAACAATTGGCTTAGTTTCCTGATGTCATTCTAAAGGGATCCAGTGGCTGTCAGCTTGGGATGACATGGTAAATAGTCCACACTGCTTTGTCAGAGAGGGGCTTCATCTGTCACCTCTGGGATTTTCGTTACTGGCTAAGGCTCTTCCCTCCCCCATAATGCCTTTTTTTAGGCAATGTCCGAACAACAAAATTCTCAACATTAAATTATTTTCAAAAAACAACCTAAAGGTTATGCTGCTAAAAGCTATGAGTCTAAACTTAATTACTCACTGGAAGCAGCCCTCATCTTAGAAGATACTGACATCTATGCAGTCACAGGGACTTGGTTTAAGGCTGTGGAAAGCACCCTGGCCATTCCGGATTATAATGTCTTCCACACATTCAGAACACAAATGGAAAGTGCAAGAACTAGAGGTGGAGTATCAATATTCATCAAAGATAAATATACCTCTACACTGGTTAAACAAAATGATTCCCTTGAACTAATCCAGGTCCAATTGACTGTAGGTAAGACCCCCCTCTCCAAGTTATTGCCAGCTATAGGACCCCCATGAACCAGGATACCCAAACTACATACTTGTATCTACTTAAATTGTTCAAGATACAACCAAAACACCCTGGTTTCAGGTGACTTTAACTACCCATCGATAGATTGGGTGAGTTATAAATGTACTAATACATTTGCCCAGATGTTCTTGGACTTCATCAACTCCAGTGCTCTGGACCAGTTGGCTGACACCCCCACAAGAGGCCCAAATGTTCTGGATCTGGTGCTCACTAACATGGGTAATTGTTGCACCACCCCATGTGTGCACCCCTCCCTAATAAGGTATGATCATAAATCAGTCTCATTAGAATTAACAATTACATCTGACCCCCCATTGACAGCAACTAGAGTAAAAAATGTATCCAAAGCCAATTACAACCTAATACATGAAGGCATTAATAGCTTCATAACCCCTGCCCTCGCTGATGGCATGGACCCCTATACTGGGATTTACACTAATGCCTTGCATAAGCATCTATACAAATGCATTGACTCAGCTGTACCTGATAGGATCAAAACAAGATCCTCAAGAAAGAACATGCCTGCCTGGTAGACACGCGCTATTAGCATGTTTTACAATAAAAGAAAGAAATTGCTGTCCAAGAGCAGGAAGGAATGGTCTCTGAACTGGAAGCAGTTCCTCCTCAGCTTAAACAAGCAAATAAAACACCTCATAAGCCATTCTAAAGCTAACTATGAATCCAAATTCACCTCCTTTGCTAAGGATAAACACAAAACATTTTACAGCTACATCAGACACCTTAAAGGACAAACCCAGATCTGCCCAGAACTACTTGTTAATGGCATATATTGAACCCACAGAAATAGCCAGCCTGCTAGCAGCATGTTCAGTGAAAACTTCTGCCACCTGTCCTTACCACATACCCCTCCACCTGCCCTCCACCTAGTATCTCCAAGAAGCAGGTCATAAACATTCTCCAAAGCTAAAAACACAGCCTGTATGGGACCTGATAATATCCCAGGCTACATTCTGAATGGATTAAAACAGGAACTAGCTGCACCACTGGGTACTCTTTTAAAACACAGTCTAAGCACTGTTTTTTACCTGATGAATGGAAAACAGCAACTACCATCCTGTTAAATAAAGGAGATGCTTCCACAGACCCTGTGAATTATAGTACCATAAGCCTGACCTAGCTTTATCTGAAAGGCTATGGAAAGAATAATCTTGGACCTTATCAACATCTTCTTTGAGACGGTCACCAAAGCTGTGGATGAAACCAAATCCATGCATATGGCCTACCTGGATCTGGCCAAGGCCTTTGATACTATTTCCCACTTAGGCATCATTGATAAACTCACCCAGCTGGAGATCAAACCATATATTGTCTGGTGGGTTACAAACTGGCTCACTGATAGAATGCCACAGTCAAAATAGGTGACTCTACCTCCACCAGTAGCCCATAACCAGTGGTGTTCCACAGGGATATGTGCTGAGGCCCCTATTGTTTGGAATCTACTTCTCTAATGTACAGGCTAAAACAAAAGGCCTATGGCTGACAAAGTTTGTTGATGATTGCAAACTGAGTGCAGTCATCTAGGCCCCAAACAATGTCAACATCCTACTAGATGGACTTATACAGACAAAAGACTGGTGCCAATGTCATGTGCTAAAACTCAATACAAAAAATGCATTATCACTGCTTTCAGCAAGGGCGATGTCCCTGCAGATTACCACATTAATAACAACACCCCTAGCATGCAATCAGTGGTGAGAGATTTGGGCACATAGGTTGACAGCAGCCTTTCCTTTGACCACCACATCTCCACAGTGGTAAGGAAGGCTTTCTATGTTGCCCACCACATCACTAAGGGCATTGCATCCAGAGCAAAAGAGGTTATAACCCCCTGCACTCCTCACTCATCAGGCCAAAAACAGTGTACAGTGCTACCTTTGGTATGTGCATTACCAGGCACCTGCAGCAACCGGAAATCCCTGAAATGTTTCTTACAAAGAAAAGTCACAGTCTTCAGCATGTCATACATTCACAGACTGAAATCACTGTCACTATAATCTGTGTTTTAGAGACTACTCAGAGCTGACCTCTGCCTTGCATATAAAGCAATCTCAGATCCTGCTCAAATAGAAATGCTGCACATTCATAAATCAAGTGGTATAATATGCACTCACTCTAGGGAGCTCAACCTAGTATTTGACATCAACAGGACTTTCTGGAGAGACAGATATGTCTCACAGAGGTTACCTCTTCTCTGGAACAAACTTCCAATTCAGGTAAAACAAAGCCTTTCACAGACCCTATTTATATGTAATTTGGATGATTGGATGGGAAGCTGCAAATTCACCCTAGGAATTTCACCTGTGTCCTTTTTGAACAGGGGCAGTAGTTGTTGACTTAGTTTTGCTTAATACCTTGATATTCTGGATCTATATTATAACATCAGAGTCTTAAAACATTGAATGTTATAATATCGACCCCAATTCAGTGAACGCTTGAAATAGCAAAGCTGCAGAACACCGAATATTTTCCTAGGGAAAGTATTCAGTGGGCCGATTCTGTGGCTTCGCTATTTCCTCGAATGTGGTGCGAAGGTGACTGACCAGGTTAAGGTAAGTGTGTGAACGGACTGAGGTAAGGTGAGTGTGCAATAGTTAGGGACCTTAGGGTCAGGGAGCAGGTAAGGTGAGTGTGCGATAGTTAGGGACCTTTGGGTTAGGGTTGGGTTAAGGTAAGTGGATAGCTAGTAGTGTATGTATGGTTTAGTGTAGGGTTCTGTGAAGTGTGTATGTGTGGATTATGTATTTTGAGGTGCTTGTGCTGTGTGTGTGTATTCTCGGAACAGCAAATTTTTTCCAAGGGAAAAAAATTTGCTGTTCTGAGCGTTCGAGTATATCACATTTCGATATTCCAAGGTCGAGCTTATGGTGTTCGACATTTTGGAATTTTGATAATGTTATATAGACCCAATATTCTTGGGAATAGAGGTTCTTCTTGTACTTGGCTAGACTTGTAATTTCCAATGGTCTTAATAGGGCTACAACACCATATTGAGATGAAGGACCATGACTGTAAGTTGAAGGCCTTGTGACTGGCAGTACTACAGCAGATGGGCCAGCAGTTGAACTCTGCATTTTGGATTAGAGACAGTGATTCTTAATGGCCAATGGTGGGTCTATGGACAGGTGATCTGCCTTTCCCAGGTTGAAATCTGCAGAGTATAGTCAGGGAAAGCAGAATCCTGCTGGGGAGATGACAATGCTGCAGTACTGTAGAGGCCACAGTTTCAACCGACCACCCCACAGCTAGCAGACTCTCATTCTGAGGGGGCCAATGCAGCCATAATCTCACAGTTTCTGTGTTCTTGTCCTTCATGCATGATATGTAGCTGGCATGCCACACGATCTGTAGCATGGGCAAGTACACAGATGTCTTAACAATGCCGCTGCCATGACTGTTCATTTGCCTGCAGCAGAGGGCAGACACCCTCTAACACCAGGCCATGCACGACCTCTACTCGCCTATGTCTACCATGATGCCCTGTTCCTGGTTGCTGTGAGAAACTGCCAAAAGAAGTGCTCTCAGATGTGGTGTATTGGTCAATGGCCTCACACTCTTCAGCATTCACTGTGATCATTGCAGTATATTAATTTGACACAATGAACATGTGCAACATGTGTGGCCATTGTACAATGCAGGACATGTGCACACAAGTTGCTGGCTAATGCTTGCAATGTGTCCTTGTCCTCATTATACTTGTGTTTTACCTGGTGTAGGTTTTTCCCATCCATGCACACAATTTGTTATATTTATTAGCTGTACTTTTACATTTTTGAACATATTATTACATGTCATTGGTGTATGTATATATATCGACACTGATTACATGTACATTTCATTTATGCCACTGACAGACATACATACACATTTATACCTGTGCGTTGCCTTTAACACGGCATATGTATGTTACATATACACATTCCATTACACATTTGTTTAGGTTGTATACACCTACTTGTAGCAGCATTTGTTGCTCTTCTGCAGTACTTCTGTTTGGCACTGTGCTTGGTTGTTTGTAATTCACATGCATGGCTATATGTTTTGTTCTGCCATCGGGTGGAGTTATCTATCATTGTTAGACCTGTATTTGCTCATTTGTGATGTTGTTTCGCTTGCACATGTGCTGCTGGTAGACTACTTGGATATGTGTATATTTATCCAGTATGTGCTATGATCCTGCTTTACTACCCTAGAACACACATCTACCATTGGTCATACACATCCAGGTATGACTGCCACACAGTTTGTGACATGTCATAGTGTGACAGTGCATAAGGAAAGTTAAAACATAAAATATCTTTGTCACATATACCTCATCATAATCGAGATGTTAGTATGTCAGCTATAAATAATGGTCAATTTAAATTGAACAAGCCATTGTATGTAGCATAAGTTGTATTTTTTATAATTATACAAAAATCTTTGAATGCAACTCTAATGATAGTAGAACACCCTATCAGTGTGGCTTTTGTTTGAGCAGATGTGATCTTCAATTTGCTGCAAAGCAGCTTTGTAGATATCATTACATTCTTATTATACTTGCATAACTGTGATTTGTATAAATGCATCCATATTTAATGACAAATAAATTTTAATATTTGCAAAGCAATGCTGGTTAAACACCAACTATCAGCACAACACTTGTCTAGCATTTTACATGCTTCCATTTGATACACAATCTGGTTCAAGTTTTTCATATAGTGGTGCTGTGGTAGTGTTGTCACCTCACAGCAAGACACTGTCCCGTTCGATTCTCAGCTAGAGCGTCTTCTGTGCAGAGGCATGTGTGAATGGGGGTACCTTCGTTGAAGGTTGTGCGTCAGAGCTGGCAAACTCGGCACATAAAATATCTACTGCCAATCATTAGCGGACCGGAGTTCCGTTGTGGCGACCCCTCACCGGGGAAAGCCGAAAGACACAAACAAACAAACAAATTAAGATATGGCATCTATCCATAATAGTTACAAAAAAATTACTTACATTTTCTTTAGTACGGAGCACATCATTTGAATGAGGAGTCATTCGTGACTAGGCATATGGAATTTTGTTCCACTCTATGTGCAGGTAGTAAATGCCTAAGATATTTACAGAACCGTAATATATGCACATTTTATTACTATGCAAGTATAAATATCTACAAATTAGTAGTAAGCAGACAACAGTTATCAAATATTATTTTAACAGCATTATACTGGCATTCATTTCATAACACAAAATGCCATATATACTGTATCTGGGTCATGTTTGTAACAAAAATGTTAAAGTTGCACATAGTCAGAATTTGACTCCATTCCTGACCTGTGTGTTTAGTTGTCCTGTGAAATGCTGTTCCAAAATGTTATTAAATGGATGGTGCCTGACACATTTGCATAAATACAGTACTTATGCATACTGTACATGTATATTTTTTGTTAAACAATTAAACATATGCACAATGCTGTGGTAGTTAGATACCAATTATCATTGAGAAATCTTCCAGTATTTTGAAATATTTCAAATGATACTATGAAGCACTGCAGATTATTGTATTGCTCAAGTTAGCACAAATATTATTACTGAACATGTTCATGACTTGGCATAAAAATAAAGCACATTTTTTCACTTCTGGCAATCCCATTTGGGTTACAGTCTTTCCTGACCAGTGTGCTGACTTGGATGATGGAATGCAACTTAAAATGCTAATAAGTGGACTGTCCCTGACATATTTGCATAAATATGATATTTATATTCATTTGCATATTGATAAATAGGTAAAAAAATCTGAACAGTGATGGTCATTAGAAATCAGATATCACTGACAAGTTTTCCAGTATTATGTAAGCTTCCCTTTGATACTATGCAGCACCATGCAAACTCACCATTGATCAAGTAATTACCATAAACATTAATTTGGCAAATATTCATAGCTTTGCATGAAAAGAAATCAGAATTTCTCACTTACTGACCACAGCATTTATGTCTTCTGGGTTTAGGCTGACTGTTGTTTAATATATTATTTACATCCAGTATTAAATGTTAAAAGTTCCCTTTGCTTTGTCAAATATGCTAAACATTACACATTCTAGTACAATACCATTTATGTATTTTATGTTACTCATTTAACATAACATAAGAAATGAAGCATTCATATTCATTAATAAATTGCTTAATATAAACTCTCTGAAGCATTTATATTTCAATAACATTGTAAGTATAAAACTTTGAGATTACTGATGTAGTCTATTTAATCAATTTATAAAAAGAATATTTTCATTTTTAATGTAATTTAATTAAAAAATTAATTTTAATTAGTGTTTAATGGAACTTGAAGTTAATTAAGAATATACATTTTTTTACGTTTCAGCTCTTGGTCATTCAGATTAATTTTCTTTGTGAAGTTCTGTATGAAGAGCAATATAATAAAAGAGATGAGATCAGCTGTTTGCTGTACTAAACAAAGGTTTTATTAATTCTAAACATATACAAAAAAACAGAATGACAAAAAAGAAATTTCTAGGGGTGGGATTCAGAGTTGCATTATGCTTTGCAGGACAAGCATTGTACTGCTAGACTTCAGATGTACTTTGTGCTAAACCACCTTTCAGAGCTGGGGAGGAAGCATAGCTTTGAATCTAGCAAACCACAGCTAAACTGAGCAGTGCACTGAACTAACAAAACTGTAGAGATATTAAACAAAGTTCATCGTAAAGAGAGCAACGGAGTATATGGCAAAGAGAGTATGCATCAAAGCTCATGGTTTATGCCAGTCTATGATTTGAACAAGGTGTATATGAAAGCACTGTAATATGTGTGCTACCTGTACAAGTATGTGCACATTACATTATACATCATCTACAATGCTAAAAATATTTAGCATAAAAGACATGAAATGGGATATGACAAATACTAAACAGAAACACTGGTTTAAATGTTTCAAGTTATCTAGCTGATTACAAACAGACAATGAATGTATATAGTTTGATAATGCCAAAGTTAGCCATGTCATTCAGGAGTGATTAGCAGTCTGTACATTTGTTCTGTTTTACATCTGGTAGTACATCTGCAATGTGGCATAAAGTGGTAACACAAACACGAGTAGCACTTTCTTATGCCAATGGTAGTGATATATGCTTTCCTGTATCATAGATATTTACTAGCGTTGCCACCTTTTCAGATACCCAAAGTGGAGCTTTTTTGTGAAAATATAAGATTTGTGCAGGACAAAACTTACTCTCAGCTAGTGCAAAGGACAGAACTTCACTTTTTTGCCAAAATAAAACCTAATTTTTGTAGCACTTGAGTTGCTTATGCTATTTCATATAACATTTAAGTGTTTCAGATTCAATATAACAATTTTATGCAACTATTAAAGTTATGACATATTTTTATCCTAAAATATCAGGACGATTGCTATGTTTTTGTTTTTCTTGCAGGACACACTTGCAAAGAGGGACAGGTGGTAACCCTAATATTCACACAGCAAGCTAAAGGCTGCCAGTGATATGAACATAACACAAGGCTCTAGTGGAAGCAGGCTGTCAAAGGGCATTAGTTTATTAAAATACTTGAATACATTCAAACTAAAATTAAGACACAATACAACAATTTATTCAAATATATCAACTTTTAGTAACACCACAGACAGCAATAATAGAGAGAATAATTGCATAGTAACAGAAAACTGATAAAGCCCTTTTTACAAATACAGCCCCCTATTTTGCCACTGTCTTCATGATTAGTCTTTGATGACTACTGCCTGCATCGCTTTCCGTCCTGAGCAACACTGGTAACGCACTTCGAGAGGGCTACATTCTCCATAGATTTGTTGGCAGAATATTATCCAGAAACTTCTACCACCTGATCCAGTGGAAACTGCTCTGTTGTAGGCCAGTGTGACTGCCCCAGCTGTAGATGGCTGTACCTCATGACTGCCCATTCCTAAATGAAATCTCCTTTCCTCCTGCTTGGCCTGCCTCATCACTATGACCATCAGGAAAAGTCACAATGTGAAATAGCAGCAAAGGTTGCAGTTCAGTCAGCTTCTAATGCCTATAATTTGTTTCATTGCATGTGCAAATTTGCTGTGGATGATAACGGAGTGCAAATAGCATTAATAAATTACCTTCAGCTGAAAATAATTGCACCACTCTCCTGATTTTTTAGAGTAGTAAACTATGACCAGCCAGGACAGGCTTGTCGAGATTTCAAGGTGGTCAGCAACAACAGAATCATACTATAAAATCAGTGATTGTGTAACAAGTAAATTAAATAAGTCCATAGATCTTGTATAATTTGTGTGTCACTTTTTTTAATTAATTTAAGCCTAGAAACATCTTTGATTGTAGACTGCCTGCATTTAATCTGTAAAAGGGTAGTAAAAGTCTGTTGACTACTTTTTTATCTTTTAGTTGTTCCTCTAAGGTAATTTGTACCATTTCAGAGCTCCTATTTTTTCAGCTTTTTTAAGTTTTATTACCAAACAGAAATAACCTGCAATATGAAACATTTTAATTTGGGGAAATAACATAACAATATTAATTATGAACTGTGTCGATGAGTGCTTTTCTTTAACTGTAAGGTATACACTTACACCATAATCCTGGAAGGTACTGTTTAATGTATCTGCTACTTTTTTCCATGACTGATTTTTGAGTATTCGGTTATTCAGTCTAGTTCTGTCTGCTTCTGCAGTGCTTTACAAATATGACGTCTAATTACACTTGGCTCAGAAATGCTTTTATAAACTAGCCAGTTAAGTAACAGAATGTAATGAAAATGACTGTATTATTTTTAAATACTTGCGGTTTTCCATATTTCATTTTTTTTAAAATATGGAATTGTATCTTTTTAAGTTGATTGGGCAACCACGGTGGTGCAGTGGTTAGCATTGCCGCCTCACAGCAAGACGTTCTCCATTTTGATCCTCAGCTGGGGTGCCTTCTGTGCAGAGTCTGCATGTCCTCCCTGTGGTCGCGTGGGGTTCCTTCTGGTGCTCTGGTTTCATCTCACATCCCAAAGACATGCTGTAGGTGGATTGGACACTCTAAATTGGCCCTAGGTGTGAGTGTGTTCCTTCTGTGGAAGGTTGGGTGCCGGGCTGGCAACTTGACACTGTAAAACTCCACTGCCAATCATGAGTGGACAAGGTGATCTGCTATGGCAACCCCGAACCGGGAAAAGCCAGAAGAAGAAGATCTTTTTAAGTTGATTCAGCTGGCTTATTCAAAGGGTACAGAATGCTGTGTTGTAGTCAATTATGGGTCAGATCAATCAGGTATAAAGTGGTAAACAGACTCTGTAATGTGATGTGACATGACATTTAGAATTAAAAAAGCTACAGAATAGGCATTTCTCACTTTGTTAGGTACATACACCGGTCAAAGTTTAAATTGCTTTCCACTGACCCCAGACCTTTCCATTGTTCCTCGAGCTGTATTTATGATGTTTGTTGTACATGATTTTGTCTTTTACTTAGTAATTATAAATTTATATACTACACTTTGACATTTAAACTGAGGTCATTATTTTAACAGTTCTGTAGATCATTCTGTAGAGTTCTGTCATCTTTTTTCTGAAGTAGTTTTGTATACAGTATGCAGTTATTTACATATTTAAACATCTGGCGGATACTCTCCATTTGTAGCAATATTCATTTTTAAGGAAGGTAATGCTTGATATTCTTTTGATTCTAAGAAGCTTTTTATATCATTTATGTAAGGTGTTGCTTATCTCAAACTTTTTTCCATTATTGTTATTATTATTTTTATTATTATTATTGTTTATATATTTGTTTATTTACTTATTTTTATTATTATTGGGTTGTGGCTCCCCCTCTGCTTTCCAGGCATATATTTTCAAACAGAACTAGATTAGGCAGTATTTCTAAATAGTTCATGCTGTCCAGCTCTGTGATTTTTTTCTAATAAGAAGTAGTTACATCTTTTCAGTTTTTTTTCAGGTGGCCTATTCAAGGGCTAGACAATGGATGGGTCAGATCACTGAGGTATGAAGTAGTACAAACATCTCACAAAAATTATTAAATTGGTTCCTGAATGCACAAATAGATCGCATTTTAAATTCCTTACCAGTGTTGCCATAAGTTCTACAATGGTGTCTTTATGTCTTTTTTCCCATCACTGTCTCTTGATTATAATTGTTTGTACTGTTTATGTTTTCACCATTTATTTGGTAATAATAGATTTATATCCTTTTTACCAAGTGCCATGATGGTACAATTACTGTGTATTAAAGGCAAACTCATTACTGCTGCAGTATCTTTGAAGGCCATCTTTATTCAAAATTAATTATGTATGTAGTTTGCAGTCATTTACATATTTAAACACATTCAAGTTTGTATTTTATATTTGTAGAGTATTTCAAATGTAAGTAGCATCACAGAAGAGCCCAGTGGTGGCACCTACTCAGATGTATGGGTAAACCGTATTAATTTAACAATTAATTAATTAATTTAACCAGAGTTAATTTAACAATTAACTCTGGATCCCACACAGTTTGGTTTTGTGCAGGGTAGATCATGCCTGCTCAACCTGGTCGACTTCTTTGAGTCAGTCACCAGAGTTGTGGATGAAGGCAAGGTGGTTCATACAGGCTACCTTGATCTGGACAATGCCTTTGATACCATTTCCCACTCAGGAATCATAGAAAAACTCACTAAGCTAGGCATCGACCCATATATTATTAGGTGGGTTGCAAACTGGCTCACAGTTAGAACCCACAGTGTGAAAGTAGATGACTCCAAGTCAGACTACCGACTAGTCATGAGTGGAGCCCCACAGGGTTCGGTCCTGGGTCTTCTCTTGTTTGGTATCTACTTCTCTGAAGTCCAGGCCAACGCGAAGGGACTCTGGCTGACAAAGTTTTCAGATGATTGCAAGTTGGGAGCTGTTGACTTCCTACAGAAAGGCCTCACTATGACCAACAACTGGTGTCAGAACCATGGCCTTAAGCTCACTGCCAAAAAAATGTGTTGTCATCCCCTTTGGGAAAAAAACAGGTTCCCATGAATTACCACATCAATGGTAGTCCACTGAATGCAGAAGGCATTAAAAGAGATCTGGGAACACAGGTTGACAGCAACCTCTCTTTTGATCACCACATTGCCACTGTGGTCAGAAAGTCCTACTATGTGGCACATCTCATTACCAAGGGTTTTGCATCCAGGAAGAAAGAGGTCATTGTCTGCATCTACTCTTCCCTCACTAGACCAGTCATCGAGTACAATACCCCATTTGGCATGTACATCACTAGACACTTGCAACAACTGGAGAGGCCATAAAAGTACCTCACAAAGAGGATCCCAGGCCTTAAAAACATGTCCTACATGGACAGAATAAAAAAACTCCAACTATTCTGTCTCATATCGCCTACTTAGAGGCAAACTCTGCTTAACTTATAAAGCCATGTCTGACCCAGCTCTGTTAGAAATGTTACATCTAAAGAAATCCCAATTCCTCCACACCACACACTCCAGAGACCTCTATCTCATTACCACAATCAACAGAACATGCTGGAGGGACAGTTCCATAACCCAGAGACTGTCCATGCTATGGAATAGACTTCCCATACATGTCAAACAGAGCACGTCACTGGCCATCTTCAAGAAAAATCTTGATGAGTGGATGGGAAATAGAAAATTCACCCTGGGGATCACTCCAATGACTCTACTCGACAGAGGCACTGGGAACTAAGGTCAGGTGGCATGATACCAGGATAATCCTGTGGGCTAGGCTTGTAAAGGCTCCAGGGCCATTAGGCTAGTATACATGTATGAAACTATGAACCTATGAACCATATTCATTTAACAAATAAACCCCCCACTGTTACCATTGTGGATGTCTCCCAGATAACCTATATGATCACAAACCTATCTACCTAATCATACAATGTATCTATCTAAGTAAAAACATATCTTATAAATTTATACCCAACAAAAATAATTTATTGCCAGAAATCTTTATTAGCCTTCTAGAGAAACGTGGCTGGACCCCACTCAAGCACTTCCAGCTTGATCAAGCAGTCGAAAACTTTAATGACAAATTCCTAACTATTTTAGTTCCACTAAGAAAATGCTGGACTAAATCAAAACACTTATCATGGCTTATCAAAGAGAACAAGAAACTTCTTAAACTAAGGAATAAAACTTGGTACCACTATCTCAACACTAAAAATGAAACAACTCTGATCAGCTATCGCCAAATGCATAACCAAGCCAAGAAACAAATTAAACTAGATAAAAAAGCTTACAATACAACCACCCAAAATAAGTTCCAGCATAATCCTTAAAAGTTCTGCCAAACCATTAATAACCTTCTAAAACCAGGTTACATTTCAATCCCTGCTCCCAACTCTTCCAACTCCAATGATAGCATAGCCTCTCAGTTTAGCTCTCACTTCATTAACTCCATCTTATCTCTGGTACAAAACAACAATAACAACCCCCTATTCTTACCTACACACACCACAAGTAACCTCAGCTCATTCTCTTTTAAACCTGTCCAAACTAGCACCATTAAGAAGTTACTATCCAGACTCAAGCCCTCATCACTTGCAGTAGACCAACTTCCTAAAGAATTTCTTAAAATAGCAAAAGACGCAGTCTCAACTGGTCCATCACCAAACAATACATCCTAAAGTTATGAAAAAATGTTGGATATCATCCCACTTCATAAAGGTGGCATATCCATCATACGCAATAATTATAGGCCAATAGCCATTCTACCCCTGTGCAAAAATTCTGGAAAAATGCATACATGAACAAATATTCAAATATCTTCTAAACAATAATCCGATATCTTTATCCCAGCTTGGTTTCAGGCCAAAGCACAGCACTACCACTACACTCATCAGTTTTACTAATGCAATTAACCAGCTTAGAAACACTGGACTCCAAGTATCCACTATATTTCTTAACATGTCAAAAGCTTTTAATACAGTCTCTCATCAGAAACTTCTGAATGAGTCAGCATCCCTAAATCTATCTCAATCTGATCTCCCTTGGTTTCTAAGCTACTTAACCGACCATTAACAGGATGTGAAATGGCATAATCAACAGTCTTCTATTTTATGTGTCACAGAAGGTGTACCCCAAGGGTTAATACTTGTTCTGCTCCTTTTCTCTATCTTCACAAATAAACTTTCTTCAGCTACACAAAGTGCTACCATCATACAATATGCTGATGATTCTACACATATTTGTTCAGTCCCTTCCATACCTGCACTTCTTCTAACAACCCAGACTGCCTTCAATGACATAGAAAACTATCTCTCCAATTCTCAACTTATTCTCAATCCCAATAAAACTAAGCCCATGCTCTTTACCAGCAGCACACTATCTATTACCTGACTCCCTTTCACCATCTCTTCCTCTAATAATATTATTATAGAGCCAGTGGAACACACTAAGCTCCTAGGGGTAATTGTTGATAATAACCTTAGATTTGACAAACACCTTGCAGTAGCTATCACAAAAGTACATATTAAGCTAGGATCTCTCTCTACAGAATCAAACTCTTCTTCATAGATCCCCTAAACATTCCATAGCCAGAATCCACCTTCTTTCCTCTCTGCTATATGCATTTCCAATTTTCATAAACCTCAGAAAATCTGAGTTAAACAAACTCAAGTTCTGTTACAACAGGATAGAGAAATTCACTTCAAACCTCCTATTCAGATCACATATTCTTCTCAACTGTACAGATTTTGACAGAATGTCCAGATTTTGGCCTCATATTTTTGGTCCATTTTCCATAAAATTGTTGTGTCCTGGCAACTTAGTGGTAAATTATTAAAGACTGAAGTTAGAAAATAATGACAAATACTTGAGTTTCAGACTTCATACCCTTCAGAAAATTCATGCTAATGCAAAACCTGCTATCAACTTTCTAAGTTTGTAAGAGCAATATTTAAAAATTGCCCCTATTTTTGGGCCTATGTCCCACTTTTATTTATGGCTTTGTCCAGATTTCCTGCTCTGAGAGGTTGAGAGGTATGCATTGTAACTCACTGCAGCTTCTACAATGGCTCAAACATCCCAATCTACTTACCTTTAACCAACGAAATTTCACTCATACCATATTCTACCACCCTAGCAACTCACCTGCTCTGAAAGACTTAATTCATTCTTACTCTTGTCCTTGCTCAGTAAGCTCCTTCAACAAAAACCTTTTGGAAGTAAACAAATCTAACAATAACTATGGAGATTCCCTATTATCGAACCAAGTCACTAAATTGTGGAACTACTTACCACAGGAAATACTTAATAGCACCTGCAATGCCACATTCAAACAACTACTATAAGAACACCTTACTAAGAACTGGCTTTACTCCTGTACTAGTCCAGATTCATAATAGGTCTCTAAAATAACCTTCCATTACTCATTAGCTAATGTTTTCAGCCTGTCTTCCTCTTAGCCACCTAATATCTAGTCTCTCCCTTTCTGTCTCTCTCTCTCTCTCATCCCCATTAGTTGTCCCTTTATAGTCTATGAAAACTTTGTCATTAACATCACCTTACACTTAATTTGTATTTCCAGCATTTTGCATTGTCTTATATGTATCCCATTCTATACTGCTATGTTTTCTCTTTATCTATCTTTGCTTAGTTTTAAGCAGTTATGTTACTGTTATGACTATGTCTTCTTGAAACTTTTGTAATATGTTGTAAATTAGCTTGTTATATTATTGCTAAGAATATCTCCTCTTGTTATTTTAGAAATTTTTGTTAATTTCTCTGCTTGGAGCTTTTCTCCCCAGGCCTTTGCTTGAAAATGGGTCTCTGGACAAGTTGGACATTCTGGGTAAACAAATGTAAAATAAATAAAAAAATAAATAAATGTAATTTATTGTGACCTGTTGCTTAACAGTATTTTAATCAGGAGTTATATATGGTTTGACATTTAAATATTTTAATTATTCCCTTATTTAGAACAGTATCATCTGTCTTAAGGTCTTGAAAGGAAGTGAGCACTCTTAGCCGACTTTAAAATTCCTGTTGAAGTTCTGAAGACATTAGCTGAGACAATTGGATTAAAAAGTTTTAATTAGAATTTGCGGGAAGATATACCAATTCCTAGTTTATGGCATCTCTTCTGCCTTTTCTTCAAGATACACTGACCCCACAATTGGTATGCAAAGTCATTAGGGGAGTGGAGGAAACAATCATCTGTATTAGATGGTGAAAGGACCTTTAATTTCAATGGGTGCAATGTCCCCTGCAAAAATGTATTGTTCATGTTACAGCAGGTTTAAAAAAATTACAATTTAATTGTCGAATCAGAAGTTATTTTTCAGAATACTGGGGTTTGCCACTGCAGGCCCTTTACCTTGGATAGGGAATTCTTTCATCAGGTGCTATCGCTTTTTCAGAGTGCCACAAGATTCAAAGGTGAGTTGTCTTCTTTACAAACTCATTCTGTTTTGTATGTAATAAAAGTAGGTGCCTGGTACCTTGTTTGTGCATGTTACACAGAACAGTCTGGTGAGTCTAAAATTGTTCCCCTGACTTTGTGAATTATTTTTCCTGCTGCCTTGAGCCATAAGATAGGGAGGATCCTAGAATTCTGTCAGATGCATTTCACTAGGGACCAGTATAATTTAATCATTATTGTAGACAAACCTGGTCTGCAAAGTTGTAGATTTTGTGATTTACTTTGTTTTGTCTTTGTAGCTGGTTACCCAGGAAGATAAACTAGGACATGCTTTTATTCATAAATGATATGCTTAAGTTTTTATTCTAAAAAAAAAAAAAAAAAAAAAAAAAAAATATATATATATATATATATATATATATATATATATATATATATATATATACATTCTGTGGAATGTCAATAGGCAACATTTTGCTATGAATGTTTTTTTTTCTTTCCTCCTTTGTTTTGCAGTCCTAGATTTAGTATAGTTAATTGAAGTGGCATAAAGGTGAAGCCCCTCAGTCATTTTGTTTTACATCAATTCATGTTTATGGTTTTTGTTATAATATTTGTAAATGCCATGCATCCGGGTCTGCATGTGTTAAATTTTGTGTAGTATGATTTGTAGTAGATGAGGTACATTATACATGATTCTTTATAGAAAGCAACTTGAGTTGCTATAATAGTTAGGTTTTCTTAGATCTTGTAAATAAAACTAACAAGTAAATTGTCTGGTCTCATGGAACTTTCTTTGAAAGTTTATTGATAATATTTGGAAATATGTTTATTTTACAATTAATTTAATTTCATAGTTTGCTCTTTATGATAAAGTTATAAGTGATTTTTTTGAGAGGGAAAAAAATGAAGATTATAGTGTGCTTTTTGATTTTGTAGTTTGATATCATGGTAGGTATTGAGGAGTGATTTACATTAAACTGCACAAAATTAAGGGCAAACAGAAATAACTTACCTTTACAGAGGACCTGCGTCTTATTTACAGTGTAGTTTAACTACTTACTGCATCATTATGTGTCATCTCACAGTGTGAGGTGTTTTATCTGCAAGAACTAATTGACAAGATGTCTTTATAGGAAGTAAAAAACTTCTTCTTATACATTTAACATAGGAATACAGTAATTTATTCATTAATATAGGTAATGAGTCATTAAGGGTTAAGCATTTTATTACGTCATGGCAGGGATTTTAAGCTCTAAGAAAAATATTCAGGTGTCTGTCCTTATATAAAAAGTAAATAAAATAAAAGCATACCTCAAAAAATCCAAATCCCATCGAGCTACATGCTCGAGAGACTTGAACCTCAGCACTGAGATAAATAGGACATGCTGGAGGGACAGATTCATAACCCAGAGGCTCCTTTCACTCTGGAATAAAATCCCAGTCCAGGTTAGGCAGAGTCCCTCATTGACTCTCTTCAAGAGGAATCTTGATGAGTGGATGAGAGATCATAGGTTTACCCCGGGTATCACTTCTGTGTCACTGTTAGACAGAGGCACAGTATACTAACCTCGAAAAAGGGCATAGCAAAATTAATTTAAAATGGGTGGTGAAAGCCAAACATACTCTGGCTAGGCTTATAAATGCCCTAGGGCAGATAGCCTACTATGAACCTATGAACCTATGAAAATACAACAAACAACCTCCTTTTTGCATCATAAACTGTATAATGTACTATAGTATATAGTAAGGAGGTTCAACCTGACTGTGAATATTTGTTACTTATACTTGGTATAGAACATGGCAAGTACACTTTAGATTAATCTACAGAAAAACTCCCTGAGGCACACCATGACAATAAGAAGCTGACCGTCGTTCGTTTGACTATTGTAGAAAAAACATACATATAAGTACCAGAATGTTTCTAGCGCTCAGTAGGCACTTTCACATTCCAATAGAATGCTTCATCAGACTGTTAGTGCACCAGTTTATTCTTACATTTAAATAGCACCTTCAATCAACAATGCACCAATCACCTATATGCTCATTTATTTAAAAACAAATAGAATCACTATCTTAATTTTTTTTTTTAATTTTTTATGACATTAATTACTAAATGAAATCAACAGTTAAAACAAACTATTTCATATATATGTTATTTACACATTATTGTAAAATCATGTTAAATGGTGAAGCAATAAATCAAAAAAATATATATATATATATAAATATATTATAAGCATTATAAGGAAGGACCATAAGTGATATAAAAACTCTATAAAGAACACTATGGAAAACAACTATCTAGCATTTTGCGTCATATAGTAAAAATATATATGTATGTATAGAATGCTAAAAAACATCTATAAAATCATATAAATGCTTCTCACAGTGAATAAACTATTTAATAAAATAAAACAATACCAGGAGGTCATATCTCATACAGCCTAGGTGTAACAATGATGTGTCAAGTACCACTTGATATATATAAAAATTAATAAAGACAGAAATTAATGTTGGTAACCCCTTGCACTAAGGAAAGGTGTCAAAGATACTCTTTCATTTAAACCAGAGGCTCTATCAGCTTGTAGCCTCATAATCCACCTTGCTTCTCTTTGTTCAGTGTAATTTTTATAGTCACCCAACCTGACATCTCTATATATCAGTTCTATGACTATAAACTTAAATGTATGTGTTGCGCCTTTCATCATCACATTTGGCCAAAGCATTGTTATCATCTTCTCTATTAATGGCATATACGTGTTCTCTTAAACATTCTCTAAGAGTCCTATTAGTCATGCCAACATAGAAGGATGTGCATGTCATACATACTGCCAGAGAGTTTTCTGTAGATGTGGTTTTGCTGCTTTATTTGAGGCACTCTACCCTTGGGATTGATTTTGTTACACTTTAGTTTCACTTGTGGCTGCAGTTGTGTGAATAACTATAACATGCCTGCTCTTGTGGCAATAGTACTCAGGCATACGCTTTTGCTTAATATACATTCTTACAACATTTCTCTAGTTCATTTAGTATGTCACGGGACTGGGTACATACAGGATACTAGTGATCCTTTTCTTGTACTTAATCAGAATTAAGAACTGTGGGTTTATTCCACACAGGTGTGTGTGTGTGTGTGTGTGTGTGTGTGTGTGTGTGTGTGTGTGTGTGTGTGTGTGTGTGTGTGTGTGTGTGTGTAATTATAATATTGACTTTACACTTAAAATCACACACTTGGTACAGTTTATACTTGGCTGTCTAAATGTCCACAAAATTAAATAGAAGGTGGTGGTGGGGGTGTGTGACTTGTATGGAGGCAGCAGAATGGCAGTTGAGTACAAAATTGAAATTTCTGGCTACCCCCCTGCCCTAACTACCACCATGGAATGATCAATCCTGCTAGAAAAATTGTATGTACACAGCAACCTGAGTAGCTCACATGTTTGCCACATAATGTGGAGATGCATCATTTTTCAGCATGTGTGCCCTCTGAAAAAAAAACTAGTGTGACTTTTCACAGGTTATTTAATAAATTTAACAACAGAAACAACTTACCATGACCAAGTAGTAACTACCAACTTAGCAGTCTTTAAAGCAGGATTTGGAGACTGAATGCTTGACCAAACAGAGATTGTGATTTGTGAGCTGTGAAGAAACAAGCTGGAGAGTTAAGGTTGGAAATGTATTGATTTTTGGATGTATTCAGAAAAACAAATGTGCTTTTTATAACTACTTGAATAGGACTATTGAAGAGCAAAGTGGGCTTATTCCATATTAAGGATTGTTACTCTGACGTCAGTTTAGCTGAAAGTACTGGATATGAGGAAAGTAAACACACAATAGTATTTTCCTTTGCTGATTCATGAAAAATGCTGCTTTCAGTATGACGTGCAGTCTGGCAGCTGCCATTCTGAATTTCTCTGCATTTTATATTATAGAAGACTAAATGTAAGTTACCTGTAGGATGTGAAAGGAGACACATATTTAGCTATTATCAGAGGTTAAGAAGGCTTCTTAAATATTGAGGCTGCTTTCAACTTCTCACCATTTGCCATAAGACTGGCACCTCTATGGTATGCAGTTGGGAGTCAAAGTCATGCCCACGGGCTTTTCAATTGCATGTGCAACACTTAAGAAGTCCAGTATTGCCATGCATTAGATATGGGAAAAAGGACTGATGGGAAGCAGTAGAGTGCATTATATGGTGTCATCATATCAGAAGGTAAGAAACAGATGAGGTAAGGAAATCCATGCATCTGTGCAGTAAACTGAGAATTCCATTGGCACTTGAAAAATTGGAGGGCCTGTTAAAATTTTGTCACTTCTGGGCATCACAAGATAAAATGTTCAGACTGCTCACAATTAAACTAGTGGCCCTAATGGAGAAGATCAGACTGATGACAGGCAAAAGGAAAGCCATAGTAGGTGAGGTAAGGGTCCCAAGATTTCATACCCAAACTGTAATCTCATAATCTAACCCAAACATTCAGTTGCAGTCCTACTGCATACTGTATTATTTCCAAGTAGGGAATTCCTTACTTTTTTCAAGTACAAACTAACAGCATAGAAAACTGCGACTCCCCAAAGCACAAGCCAAGATAATACCACCACAAACACTACCAGAAGCTTAACACTGCCAGGCATTTTTAGTAATTGTAATTAAATCAACTCATTGTATCGCAAACGCACTTAAGAAAGAATGGAAATTCCCGTAAGATATTCATACATGCATTTCAACTGTCCCTAATTTTGCAGAACATCCTTTATTGTGCCTCATATTTTTAACCTGACCTTGTAAAACATTGGATTTTCTGTTAAATTATTTGAAATTACAGTCAGTCAATCACAGGATAAACTAGATCCATACTTCTTTTTGTTTATCAAATGCACGTTGAGGCAAATTTATTCTATTAGCATTTTAAACTGTTTAGAGCAATATTTAAATATTGTCATTGACTTGTCTTTTTGGCTTAGTCCAGAATTTGTGAGCAAAGGAGCTGAGAGGTAATTAATAACAACTGCTGATGCTCATAGCAGCACTTTTTGCTTTTCTCCTTCCCTTCTTATTTTTAACCACAAGCTTCATCTAAGGAACACAGAAGACCACATGCAGTAACATATCTCCCAACAACTTCAAATTGGAATTTAATAACCACATACCAAGGAAAGACAAGCACCTGCAGAACAATTGCTTCTTTAAGCACTTGCTTCTTTGCACCTAGTTTTAACAAGCTACTAAATCCTATGTAGAAAATTTGATTAGAACACAGATTTTCGTTTTCTTTTTTTCTTTTGCCACTGGTAGACAAGCAAAACCTATAAACAAAAGGA